>NC_082718.1:14671667-14796708 GCF_030144855.1 Hypanus sabinus | reverse complement strand
GAGAGAGAGAGAGAGAGAGAGAGAGAGAGAGAGAGAGAGAGAGAAAAAAAAAAAAAAAAGCATGGTATCAGGCCCATCCTGCCCAATGAGGCCACACTGCTCAATTATATCCAGGTGACCAATTAACCTACTAACTACTATTAACCTACATCTTTGTATCGTGGGAGGAAACTGGAGCACCCGGAGGAAACCCACACAATCATGGGGACAATGTACAAACCCCTTACAGGCATTGGCAGGAATTGAACTGTTGCTGTAAATCAGTGTGCTCACCGCTCCGATACTGTGTTATGTTACCATACTGCTACTGAACTACATCTCAGAATTCTCACTTTGACTAAATCTTGCCCATCTACCCTATTATTGATGGTGCTATTTTGATGTTTTTTTTGTTGCTGCCATTTCACACAGTCCCTTCACTCTAACTGCAAATCCTATCAACTCAGAGATATGGATTGCAGACACTGCCCTACTCAAACCCAGCCAACAAAACCGCACTACCTTCCCTAGCCCTTTGGTATCCCCACCTAACCAGATTGTGGGAATCCCTGGCTTCAGACAACGTACCACAGAGTGTTGGTGACCGCCAGTGCAGGATAACTCCAGCCTCTCGACATTGCGATGCATAAGCCTCCAAAGCATCACACAAGCAGTCATCGATATTCGCACCGCAGGCACACAGGTCATACACGCAGGAGCCGAAGAACATCTCCGGCGGCACCACCCTGTGACAACGCTCAAAGGTCTTGGACTTGAGGATCTTGCACTTGGCATTGGCCTCTTTGCGAGCTCGGTAACCCGCTTGCTTACAGGGAGCGATGTCCTCAGCATCTGCACAATGTGGGCTGCTCTCATTTCCACTGCGAACCTGGAAGGGAGGAACAGACACAGAGTGATCGGCAGGTAGCACTAGCTCAGGCACTCACCTCGTCTGTCACAAGCACAGAGTTCTGCTCCAACCCTGATTTAGGAATGGGGTACAAATGGGAAAGGATCGAGTTAGAATGACATAATCAATCAAATCTGGTGGTACAGTCACAGGGCCAGGCTAAATAAAGCCAAGAATCTCAGAACTGATGATACAATGTCCTTGTGATTTCACTTTATGTATTTATTTAAATGAGGGGTATTATCACTAACACTCACCATTTCCATAGTGACCATTCTCCCAATTTCTGCCTCTCCATTGGTCAAATGGGGCATGGCTTTGGACCAGTGACAAGGCAGATCAGTATATCTAGACTACCAGAGTAGCAACACAATGAGAAAAGCCATTTAAGGTAACTGGTTGTATGTCAATATTGGATAACCTCAATCGAATACAGTTTTTGGCTGCTACCCAAGATAAAGCTTTATCCTGTACTTAACCCTGTGCTCTATTTGTTCTGCAAGAGTGCACCTTCAATTTAAGCTTCTCCTTCTTCCTTACTTAACCCAAATTTAAAAGGAATATACAGTAACTGCCAATTTTTTTTACATTCCTGGTTTGATCAACTATGAAAACTCAAGGGAAAAGATAAAGTGCTGCTTCAGGAAGACTGGATGACCAGATAAATCTTCTTTTGAGAGTCACAAGCACATTTCATTTCCAGATATGATATGAACAGTCAGACATATGTGCTTGTTTATCTCTGTTCCACACTCCCAGTTAGACAGTTGGTCACACCTTACAAGTTGTCTGGTCTTATTAACACCCATCAGTGCATTGAATTACACCTTCTCAGTTAGAAGATGACGGTAGTTCCAAATCCCAATCCAGCAAGTCACGTGGGATCCACGGTGAGTTGGAATATTGAGGAGGGTGGCACCAGGAGTTTTTGGGATCTCTGTTTTTCGCAACACAAATGAATGATTTGAATGAAAACGCAGGTGCTCTGATAAGTAAGTCTGCAGATGACCTGAAAATAGTGAGGAGGGTTGTCAAAGAAGACAGCAGGATATGCAGGTAGATCAGTTGGAAAAATGTTAGAGTGTAATTCAGATAAGTGCAAGGTGTTTTATTTGGGAGGTCAAATGCAAGAAGGAAGTAGACAGTAATGTTCACGTTAATGACAGATCTTGTACTGCAAGTTTACAGCACATGGAAAGTGGCAACACAAATGGATAGAGTGGTGCAGAGAGCATTCATTGGTCAGGATATTTGGGAATGGAAGTTGGGAAGTTATGGTGCAGCTTTATGAAACTTTAGTTAGGCCACATTTGGAATATCGTGTGAATTCTGGTCGCTGCATTACAGGAAATATGTGGAAGCTTTGGAAAGTGTGTTGCATGGTTTGGGGTGTTCTAGATACAAGGAGAAGAGGGACAAACTTAGGTTTTCTCTGGAGCATCAGAAAAATAATAGATGCGTAGACAAGGTAGATAGTTCGGCACGGACTAGGAGGGCCAAGATGGCCTGTTTCCGTGCTGTGATTGTTATATATGGTTATAGTCAAGAGTCATTGTTCCAGGTGAAAAAGTCAAATGCTAGAAGGCATATATTTAACTTGAAAGGTAGGAAGGGGGTAAGTTTAAAGGAGATATGTGAGGCAAATTTTTTCTATGCAGGGAGTGGTGGTAGGTGCCTGGAACACACCATCAGGGAAGGTGATAGAAGCAGAACCGATAGCAACCATTCTCTGATATCAGCCACAAAATGCCAGAGGACCTCAGCAGGTCAGGCAGCATCTGTGGAAATGAATAGACAGTCGACATTTTGGGCTGAGATCTATTCATTTTCACAGATGTTGCCTGACCTGCTGAGTTCCTTCAGCATTTTGTGTGTGTGTGTTGCTCTGGATTTCCAGCATCTGTAGACTTTTTCATGTTTATGTTCTGGTATTGTATTCGGCACAGGTACAATGGGCTGAAGAGCCTGTTGCTTTGGCATCCTTCAGTGACTGGAGCAAAGAGTATGACAAGACTGCTGCATTGTCGGAGGGATAGACTGAGAGTGCACTGCAGAAAGGCAGGGCTGAGGCAACGTCAGAAGGCGATGGTAAATGTTTGCTGTATGATAGGGTGGGGGCTTATTGGCAGAGAGGGTAGTACTATTTCATTATAGGGTGGTAGTTCAGTCTAAGTGCCGGAATAGCAATACTAAAGTGAGTAAGCACAGTAATGAGGGAGCGATGCACCAGAGGGACAGAATGAGGGAATGCTGAACTGTTGAGATGGTGGCACCAGGAGTGAACTCAGCTCCCGGAGAGTTGTTGCACAGTTAGGGGGGTGGTAATGGGAGAATGCTGTACTGCTGGAGGGGCAATATTAAAGGAGCAATGCTCGTTCAGATCAAAGATCCCGTCGGCTTTCTCTAGAGGGTGTAAAAATTCCATTGATGTCACTTTGAAACACACATTTTTGATACATAACTTAGTGTTTATCCCTCTGTTAATGACATCAAAATAGATCACGTGGTCACTATTTTGTAGGATTTTGCCTTCTATACATTTGATGCAACATTTCCCTCCTTGGGAAGTGACTACACTTAAGACTGTTGTTTGGATATCGTAAGTTGTTACCAGAAATGCAAGTTCTTATTTTGTCCCCCTCTTTGCTGAGTGCTGTCTCACATCTGACCAAATGGTTGCTCTCTGCCTGCTGATATACAAAGCTTTCTTGCCTTACCCTTCCAAACAATGATCACTACTGGCTAGGAAACAACTTTCAGTAAGCGTGACACTTTAGCCATTGTGATCGCTACCCAGCCGTGGCTCTGTTCTGACTTGCCCTCAGGACCCACCTTCCAGCTGTTCCCAAACGTTGCCTCTGAGCTGACGATTTGACCACTGCGGATCCTCAGGTCGTCCTGGGGGTAGTTGTTGAAGTTCCCACACAGCCCACATGCCTGGCCTTTATAGGTTCCAGGCAAACTCACTTCCAGGTGAGATTTACCATTCCACAAGACCTGCAGGAAACAAGGAAAGAGCAGGAACATCAAATACTCAACTCATTGAATCAAGGGTCAGTGGGGGGGGAGAGTGGTCAGACAGGGGATGAGAAACAGCAGAATATGTTACTTTGGTTTCCTCGGCCAGTTCCCTGATGGGCACCATTGAGGACATCTTCAAAGATGATGCCTCAAAAAGACAGCGTCCATCATTACGGACCTTTGCCATCCAGGACATGCCCCCTTATCAGTACTACCACCAGAGAGGAGATACAGGAGCCTGAAGATACGCACTCAGTGTTTTAGGAACAGCTTCTTCCACTCCACCATCACATTTCTGAATGGCCCATGAACACCACCTCACGATTTTACTTTCTTCTTGCAGTATTTATTTACTTTTTTTATATTTCTTACTGTAATTTAGTGTTTTTTAATGTTTTGCGCTGTACTGCTACCATAAAACAAATCATTACATATATCAGAGATAATAAACCTGATTTTGATTTGCGTGTGCAGCAACTTCATGTTTATCCAAAACCTCACACATAGGACACACGACAGACTAGCATTCCCAGTGTTTACTGAGAAATTGATGAACCGTTGGAGGTGCAGCAGCAAGGGGCTCCCATAGTGACTTTGGTGCCCTCTTTTAAATAACATGCTTCGCTAAGGCCAAATCTGTTCACTTAAAACAGTTTATCTGGTCATTGTTGTCTGTGAGAGTTTGCTGTGGGCTGCAAAGTGTTCCCCACAATAAATCCGTGATACATTTAAAAAGTAATTCACTGCCTGAAAGTGCCTGGGACGTGCTGAGGGATAGGAATCCAAGTGGGGACAGAGGAAGTGAAGGCATGCAAAACTCTGTTAATGAGCCACAAGCCTAGTCTTCAGGGTGGTCTTCAGGGAGGTCCTTCCTCATGTAACCCAACCAATGTACCGCCACTCATAACCATGTTATGCTGTTCAGTCCTTATCAAGGTTAAGGTTAATCTTCCAGACTGCCATTTTCCCTGAACTATCTCCCCATCCCTTCCTTTCCTAAATGTACAGAAATCTATCAATGTCTGATTAGATTAATATCAGTGGCCCAGTTACCACAGCTACGAGGGTAGTGAATTCCAAAGATATCAGCAGGGCAAGATACACCAGAAAGGGACAACACCAGATCCACTTTACACTGATCGTGTGGAGCTCAAAGGTAGAGGGGGTTTTGGCTAATCTAGGTTTCCTCCTTACCGATTTCACTTGTCCTGCAGCACTGTGTTCCTGGTGAAGGAGGGGGCAGTGAAGGAGGGGGCAGTGAAATGTGTGTTTAGTTATCCTAGCTCTCTAGCAAGATACATTGGCATCTTTGACCCTCTCCCCTTACAACCTATTGTGAAAAGACTGGAGCTACTGTCTCCACCCCTCCGCCCTGCAGCTAATGGAAAGAGTGTGCCTTTCTCACCTTCACACCGATGTTGGTGTTCAGCAGGATATTGTTGGTTCTTCTCTCGATGTAGACGTATGGCTCCTGCAGAAAAGGCAGAGACACACTGCGGCTGTCCACCTGCAAACACAAAGGTATCTCTTGGGACAAGGAGAAAGAAGAGCTTGGTGTGACACAGTCTGGCTCATCTGGGTGACATCATACCTTGGGCTTGGGAAATTTCTTACGCCCTCAGATGAGGCCATAAATGTGAACTGCATTCTGCGCAATTACTGCCGACCATCTCATGTCAGGCCCTCTTGTACCCTGCAGCATTATTGTGGCTGTCAGCAATGCCCACAACAACCTCTTTGTGAAATTCACAGTTATGACATCCTTTCACATTCCACGCCCGATGTACACTCAACCTTTCAGCTAATGAATTGTAATAATTCGTTCAATTACCATAACAACCCAGTCTTGGAGAAGTTGGACATTCAGGTCCCCGATCAGCACTGTCACCTCTTTGGTCCATGACACTCCTTTTCGACCTCGATCCTCGTTGGTCACACGGATACTGTGGAGTAAAGATAAAATACTCAGGACGAGAGTGAGAGTTTGAGAGTTTGAGAGAGAGAGAGAGAGACACACACACACATGGATAGATATGTACAGAGAGAGACAATTAAACAAATCAGTACATGATATTTACATTAAATCCATGGTGGGCCAACAGGTACTTCTGTTGCCTTGCTGATCCATGGACCAGGATAAGAACCTGATTAGAGAAATCGTTCGTGTATGTTTCCACTGGGTGCACGTGCTTCCTCCCATGTCCCAAACATGTTGGTAGGTCAGCTGGTTGCCGTAAGTTGCCCATTAGTGTAGGTAAAGGGCAAAAGGATCAAAGGATAGTTGAAGGGCATGCATGTGGTAATAAGTTTTTAGGGATACTGAGAAAAAGACCCTGCCCAGAAAAACGCAATGGCAAACCACTTACGTAGATAGAAAAATTTGCCAAGAACAATTCATGGTCATGGGTAGAGAAAATTATAAAAACAACGTGAAGGGGATCTCTCCCTTCACCCCCCCCGGGCAACCATCAGGTTAAAGACAGATGGAAGACCATGATCACCCACGTCATACAACATGCCACATGACGATGATGGTGACAGAGAAAAAGAGGAGTAATGCGATGAATGGATGTTCCTTTGGGAGCTGCCATGGGTTTATGGGACCAAATAGCTCTCTTATCCAGAACACGTGGCAGGTAGAAAGTACAAGGTGGGAATGAAGGGCATGATAGACAATGGGAGACGGATGGTCAGTGACACAGGGAGAGGGAAAGAGGAAGGACTGGGTCAGGATGTGGTTACCAGTCCTGTTAATTTCCATTTGCATCAAAACGTGTTACATACTCGAGATCTGCTGGCTTTCAATGCTTCATTGAGACACTAACCTGAAGTCTCCTCCCTCGCAGTCCTCAACAAGGATGTAGCTGCACGCTCCTTGGAAGTGGATCATCTTCCCATCAAAGGTGAGGTAGTGAGGGTCTCCAAACACCATGCAGGTAGCAGGGCGGGGAATGCAGTGAGGGCAACACATTCCTGGGATCAGTACAGGGCTCTCATCCTAATGGGCAAAGGGCAAGATAGTGACTGAACTGTACATCCCTGAACCCCGGTTAGTCATCACCGTTACGAACTGCGAACAGCCAGTGGACATTCCCATATATAAACAGCCCATCCTGCCTGAGATTGCTTGATTATTACCAGCCTGCATCTCACTCCTGGGTAACACACACAAAACACTGGAGGAACTCAGCAGGTTAGGCAGCATCTATGGAAAAGAATAAACAGTCGACGTTTCGGGTCGAGATCCTTCTTCAGGAATGAGAAGGAGGGGAAAGATGCCAGAGTAAAAAGGTGGGGGGGGGGAAGAGGCTAGCTGGAGGTGATAGGTGAAGCCAGGTGGGTGGGAAAGGAGAAGATATTCCTGGTAACAACACACACAAATGCTGGTGGAACACAACAGGCCAGGCAGCATCTATAGGAGAAGCACTGTCGACATTTCGGGCTGAGACCCTTCATCAGGACTAACCGAAAGGGAAGATAGTAAGAGATATTCCTGGTCCCTGTTATTCTATGCATCAATATAATGAAATCCTTGAACTGGATTCAACTGATAACTCTCTCAGTTATGTTCTGCTTTTTAAAAATCTTATCCAAATACCATAAACAGTTTCTAAGTCATTCTTTTGGTGTCACTGATTTTGTGTCAAAATTAAGCTGACTGGTTAACACAATCATCTGCTACATCCAAGCTGCTGACTTACTGTGCAAAGTGTTCTTCCCTGTCCCCGTTCCCTGCACGTTCCATTGCCCCCACCCCACTCAGCGTGACCTACCGATGAACAGGCGAGCTGTGGGCAGTGCTCGGTCTGACAGTGGACCTCCCCGGAGACACAGGTGCAGGTGGTACATTCATTCACTTCCCAGTGTTGGTTTGATTGATACAATTTTCCATGGTAGCTGCATGAGACCCTGGGATCTGCAAGGACACATTGGTGAACAGGGCAGAATGGCAGAGCACTGGTCAATGCGTTGCTTTATGGGTTGGGGTTCAGTTTGCACTGCTACCTGTAGGTTCACCCCATGACCACACGGGTTTTCTCTGAGTGCTCCAGCTTCCTTGCATATGAGACACACAGTTAGTGTTAGTGAGTTGTGGGAATTCTACGTTGGTGCCAGAAGCATGGTGATACTCGTGGGCTGCCCAGTACAATCTTGCTGATTTGCTCTGACACAAACGACCCATTTCATTTTGTGTTTTGATGTACTTTTAACAAATGAAGCTAATTTTCAATCTTTATATTTTTAACAGAGAAATCCACTCAAAAAGAGTCACTCTTCCCTCCCGTCAAAGGTGCAATGGCACCATAGAAAGGTCTAGATAGAGTGGACAGGAAGAGGATGTTTCCAATAGTGGGAGAGTCTAGGACCAGAGGGCACAGCCTCAGACTACAAGGGCATCCCTTTTAGAAGAGAGATGATGAGGAATTTCTTTTGCCAAAAAGTGGTGAATTTGTGGCAAATACAGATGGCAGTGGAAGCCAATTCATTGGGTATATTTAAAGTGGAGATTTATAGGTTCTTGATTGGTAAGGGCAGTGGTCCCCAACCACCGGGCTGTAAAGCATGTGCTACCGGGCCACGAGGAAACAATATGATTTGGCGGTATGAAGCGATATGAGTCAGCTGCGGTAGCACATGCTTTGCGGTCCAGTACTGCTCCATGGCCCAGTGGTTGGGGACCACTGGGTAAGGGTGTCAAAGGTTACCGGCAGAAAGCAGGAGAATGGGATCAAGAGGAAAAGTAAATCAGCCATGATGGAATGGTGGAGCAGATTCAGTGGGCTGAATGGCCTATTTCTGCTTGTATGTCTCAAAGTCTTATGGCCATACAACAAAGCATCCGAACCTGATGTCTGATCATCAGGCCCACCTACCCTGGCACTCGTAGCAACACCTCCCCGGTGATCGGACTTTGACAAGGCCATCGTGGCAGATGACAGAGAGACATTCTTCAATGTGGCACTCAACATGTCCAAGCTATGGAAGACCAAACAGACGAGTCAGTAACTGAGACAGAATTGTGATCAGGTGAGCAGGTGCTAACAAAATGCATGCAAGGATTGGTGCTGGCACAAGAGAAAATTGCTGAAGTGATTTACATTGCAGGAGCATGTGACGCATTCATCAAAGGAGTCAGTCCAGGTTTCACCATCAGAAACACGGCGCTTCTCACCCTCGATCACACATTCTGCAGAATAAATAGGAAAACTGTAGTCAGTTACAGCATAGGGGAGACAAGCTGAGTGACCGTGGCACAGATCAGAGAATAAAGCTCCTACAATTGTGCTCTGTAAACACACCTAAGGTAGCAACTGTTTATATACATAGCAAAGACCTGGCAAGAGCAGAGAACAGGGTAATAATGAATCACATACAGTATGTTCGCTAGAAAGGAAAAGAATCAGTAGAAAAATGGACGGTTAACAGAAAGTAACTGTACCATCACAGACTGGGCAGCAGGCACCTGCCGGAGTGAACTGCTCAGCCATGGGGCAGCTCAGCGGAAGGCAACTCTGACGGATGCAGATCCAAGTTAGATCCTGCAATAAAAACACAATATTCAATGGGCCGGTTTAAAAAGTAACTGATCCATTCCAGTGAAGTCACGTCTGCTCTTGATGGATGGAGGGGGAGCAGGCTCTGTGCTCATCTCTGCCCTTTCAGGGTCTTACTGTTTATTTCAGTGACTCTGCCTGCTCCTGAGAAATCACTGGACAGACTGAGTGCAGCAGCCATAATAACATAAGCATCTTTGTTAAACTAATGAAATAATGTTCACTTCAATCCTTTATCAACCACCATCTGCCACGACGGCCTTGTCAAAGTCTGATCACCGGGGAGGTGTTGCTACAAGTGCCAGGGTGGGTAGGCCTGATGATCAGACATCAGGTTTGGGTGCCTTGTCATATGGTGTCATTAGACTTTGATAGTTTTCAGAACTTTCCATCACTGGGAACTTCCCTGCCCCACATGAATGACTGCTGAGACTTGTCAACAATTCCTTTGTCATTTTATCAATGCTCATCCAAGACACACATTGGTCTTTGAACACCTGACAATGCTGACGCTAGCTAGGATGCAGCCAGCGCTGTGGCGTTTTACCCTCCACTACCATCAGTTTCTCAGCTCCTTGCTCACCACCCATAGAGGATTCCAAGCTCAAAATCAGATCTGAAAAAACGGATGCAGATTTTAAAAGTGGAGCCACCCTTGGGCAGGAATCACGGACTGAAGTGGGAGCAGGCCTGGAGTCAGTTCGGAACACAAGCTGCAGAGTTTTAGATGAACGGGAAAGACTGCCCAGGAGGGTGTGAACTCACTGACTGACTCCAGGATGTAGTTCCTACATCCTGCTCTACTCATTGTTTGAGTTCCAATGGGCTGTGTGCTTGTGTGTATCAAGCCTTCACATCAGCCACTGACCTTACACCCTGGTACTGAAGTCATAGTCATAGACACACTGCGTGCATGTTGGAACTCTGTTGGATTGGGTCTACTACCCATGGTCATGTGGCACAGGTCCTAAGTACTAAAGCACATACCATAGTGGGGAAGGAAGCGGGGTTAACCTGAAATATAACTGTCCATACTGCCGCTAAACTGCCTCAGGTTAGGAGTGGTAATATGATGCTGACTGTGTACAAGAATCAATGATGAGAATAAGATAGTAGTTGATTTCTCAGAAGCTAATAGGGTTCTGGGAAAAACTGTCCAATCCTGAAGGATTAGCCAGCTGGTGGTGTGGACTGTTAAGGAGAATGGTCCCAGGTTCAAACCCAGCCGGCACCTTGCACTTTCCATCCATGCTGGGCTGAGTGTTGAGCTGGAAACATGGCCTCATTATGCTGAGAGACAAAATGTTGCCCAATGTGCCACAAGGTGCGGAAGGGAAGATCAACCTGAGGGACTAGTGAACAGCAGGGTACGGAGTCAGCTTCTATTCCCACGCACAGAAACCAGAGTCAGTGTGATTGCCATGGCCAAGCTCAAATAACCCAATTCCACAACTCAATTCATTTATCTTAGACTTTGTTGTCTAGTCCCCTCTGTCCTCTCCCAACAGCAGTGATTTGGTGTCCACCTTGAACTGTGAGTGGTGATCCAGTGGCTGACCAGTACAGTGAGAACTGGTCCAGTGTCCGACCGGTACAGTGAGCACTGGTCCAGTGGCCGACTGGTACAGTGAGCACTGGCCCAGTGTCTGATCTGTACAGTGAGCACTGGTCTAGTGTCCGACTGGTACAGTGAGTACTAGTCCAGTGTCTGACCTGTACAGTGAGTGTCAGTTCTATCAGTACCCCACATGTCCACCCCACACCATGAGTGTTGCTCCAGTGTTTGACCTACACAACAAGCAGTGGTTCTACGTTCTTCATGCACTGTAATCTCTTTTTACAACTCTTACCTTGCACTGGCAGGTGTAGCAGGGATCATCAGTGGCAAAGAGCTCATTCCCCACCAGGCCAGTGGTGCAGTTACTCAATGGCTCTGTGATTAAAGTGACAGGTTATTAATCATGCAGGTTAATTGGTCTGCTTTTCATTGCATTTTTAATTTTTAAACTCACAAGTTTTAAGGGAGTCATTTTAAACCTAAGCACTCTGCTCCTTTAAATAAAGAGATCCCTAGGACAGGGAATGTCACACATCGGAAAGGCTGCGCTAAGGAAGCACTGCACTAATACTGTAAGGAATACCTCTCCTCTCAGATGAGCACACGAGATCCAATGGAACAACAACAACATTAGTCAATGGTTAACACAGTTCTGTTGCTGGGTACACTCACGCTCTGTACCATTTACTCGCTTCACTTTATTAAACAAAATCCGATTCAAATAGTTCTTCATTGTTGATAATTGTTTTGGAGATCGTGAAAGCATGTTTCTTTCCCCTTTAACACTGAAGACGTTACAAATGCAATGCACACGATGTGCAAGGGTTGCTCAGCAAGTCAGAAAGGAATAAACGGTCAATGTTTTGGGCCGAGGCCTTTCATCAAGACTCATGATGAAAGGTCTCTGCCCGAAACATCGACAGTTTATTCCCATCCATAGATGCTGCCTGACCTGTTGAGCTCCTCCAGCACATTATGTGCTTTGCTCTAGATTTACAGCATCTGCAGTGCCTCTTGTGTCTAAACATTTCAACTAATTGGATTAACGTATTAAACAAAAAAATGTAGTTAACCTGATGCAATCCTTGGGGTTTCATCCAAAGGAAGGGACAATCTGATGGTTTATTATACATTACATTATAAATAACCAACAAAAGGTTATAATCTTACTGAAGGCCAATCTAACAGGCTAATTTTATCAGAGGAGACAAAACATTTAAGGACAGTGGACATCGTATCCTTGGATTTCACAAAGACCTTTGATTCTATTCCTCTGGAAAAGCTGTTATGAAAAAACACAAGGAAAGAAACAGTGGCATTACTCACGGGCACAGCTAGGGCAACAGTGAGCCGGATCTGGGGCAAGGATCAAATCCCTCGGACAGTCCACCAGGCTGGGACACTGACGACGGTAACACCGGAGGTGCTGCTCTCCATCCACCATCACCTGTGGAGGTAAGAGCATTCATTGTGTACCTGGTGAAATTTCTTACACGTCTTACTTACTTGGAGTAGGTTCCGGCTAAGTACTCCCTCAGCCGCAAGGAAAGAAATAATAACATTTGTGAATGTTCATAAAGCCTTCAGTCATAGACTCTCAGCCTTCCTGGGTCTTTCTACCTCATGGTCTCTGTGTTCTCAATTATGGACCATCCTCCCCTTTCCAGGGATAGAAAGCACACTGATGCCTACTCCCAAGCAGGGACCACCCTCCCAAGAAAAAGTCCCTATTCCCAAAAAAGCACCATCCGCCCAGTAATAGTCCCTTGTCCCACACAGAAAACATCTCCCCTACGGCTTCTGTTCCCCCAAATGGGGACTGATTTTATGGACTATCCAATCATTGTTTCTGTCACCTGAGTCATAGAGTCTTACTGAGATTGAGCCGGATGCCTTCCCACTTTAGCTGGGCAAGACAGTTCTTGCCACCCAACATCTCAGTCGGGTAGTCCTTGCCCATTCTCACTGCTAAGTTACTGATTCTAGTAGCTGCTTTTGAAAGTGAAAATCTCTGAGCCTGAATACTTTCTAGGTAGCTCTGGAACATGGTCCTCTTTTTGTGGGAATACGAACTGCAAGTTCAGGTAGCATTTTCAGTCTTTCTCTATTGCCAAGACCAGCTCTTACCTCGCAAGCGCAGATTTCACAGGGATCATGGCTGGGGTGGAAACTCTCTCCAGGACCGTACACACGTCGGTCATAAATGCAATCTGACAAGTATGAAAAATGTAAATGTCATCATTAATGCTGGATGGTGCATTTAACTCTTGACAGAATATGAGTATCATTTGTAAGGCCGGGATTTAACAGCCTTCCCTAACTGTTCAAATGGTGATTGTAGTGAAACACCAGAATGAACTGTGACAGTGTGTGGAAATGGTACACTCACAGTGTTTTTAGAATAGAGTTCTGGGATATTAACCCAGAAACTAAGGATCAGCCATAAGCTTGGTGTGACTTGATGTGAGACAAATCTGCTTGGTGTGACTGGAGGGCCAGAAGAAGCTGCTGGTGTCTCTACAGTCTGTTACTTGTCGCGGTTTGTGGTAGTCTTGGTACGTTGCTGCAAAACACTTTAATATTCAAAGTTCAAAGTAAATTTATTATTAAAGTACATACTGTATATGTTACCATATACTACATTGAGATTCTTTCACTTGCAGGCATTTCCAGGAAAAGTAAAGAAATCAGTAGAATCTATGAAAAATCATTCTGACTGACACTTTGCAGATGCTACATGCTACGGTCGATGTGTGTCAATGAAGGATTTTTTTTATGGTGGCGGACAGGGTGCCTATCAAATCAATTATTCTGTTTTGAAAGGCATCAGTGGATGGTTGTCGGGATGCACAAATCTAAACAAGAAGAGAGTGAGTCTGTCGGACACACACTCAATCTACTTTGTTGATGGTGAGAAGGCTTTGGGAAGTAATGGGGTTGTAGCAAGAATGGCTGGAGTTTATGGTCAATATTGGTCACCAAAATGTTTAAAATAGGGCATTTGACAATGGTAATTGACTTGTCACACAACTCAAAAAGCTCAAGAATTATTTCTACTAGAGAAGCCTCCTTTACTGGCCATTCATCAGCTCAAAACTTTCACTCCCTCCATCACAAGTTAATCGTGGCTGTGGTAAGTTCTATTTACAAAATGTAATGCAGAGACTCGAATAGGCTTCATTGACAGAACCTTCTCAAGCACATGACCTGTACCACCAAGAAGGTCAAGGACCTCTCAAAGTCTTGCGCCATCGTGCATGTCCCCTATCCATCCTTCATTACCATAGCACCTGATCCTGCAACCCAACAGCACTGTGAGATTCTTCCATCACACTGTTTCTAGTGGTTCACTGCCATGTGCAAGAGGACAGTTAGGGAGAGATAATAATTGCACTTTCGTGGCAGCACATACCTGCACAGAGGGGGCAACACTCCCCAGTCACGTGGATAACATTCTTGCATGGAGTGACGCAATGGATTTCTGAGCAGGTTGTGACTGCGTCTATACACATACAAGTCAGGCAGGGAACTGAGGGATCAAACCAAGTTTCTCCTTCCTGGTGTTCCTTCCCAAGGTACATACATCCTTGAATTGATGATAAAGAAGGTTAATTAACATCAAAGGGAGAGACCAAACAATCAGTGACTGTTGGGCATTATGCTGGAATATCATTGTATCCTGCACACCATCTTCCACAGCCGAACTGGTGGAGGGCAGCTGCTATCTCAAACAGGGCAGCTTCATAACCTCCAGGGCAGACTTGTGGCCAGTAATTACAGGAAGAAAGATCAGTTTGTGACCCTTGTGATCCATCTCTAATTGTCATGAGAGATGAGATCTTTTCCCAAGCCTTTAATATTTTCCCTGACAAGTATTCTCCATTTTAGTTATATGCTCCAACACACCACATGAACTGGATCCCTTATTCTTGTAACTCCTCCAGACCCATTCTCTCTTTTCTGTTTAGCTCTGCCTTCAGCACCATGGCCAAGTTATGCCTGACCACTGGAAACATCACTTACACCCTTTCAGACCATAGGACCAAGAGATATAGGAGCAGGAGTAGGCCATTCAGCCCATCAAGTCTGCTCTGCCATTCATGGGCTGATCCAACTCTTCCAGTCATCGCCACTCCCCTGCTTTCACCCCATTCCCTTTGATGCCCTGGCTAATCAAGAACTTATCTATCTCTGCCTTAAATACATCCAATGACTTGCCCTCCACAGCCACACGAGGCAACAAATTCCATAGATATACCACCCTTTGACTAAAGCAATTTCTCCGCATCTCAGTTCTAAACTGATGTCCTTCAATCCTGATTCCATGCTCTCTTGTCTTAGAATCCCCTACCATGGGAAATAACTTTGCCGTATCTGTTCAGGCCTTTTAACATTCAGAATGTTTCTATGAGATACCCATTCATTCTCCTGAACTCCAGGGAATACAGCCCAAGAGCTGCCAGACATTCCTCATATGGTAACCCTTTCATTCCTGGAATCATTCTCATGAACATTCTCTGAAACCTCTCCAATGTCAGTATATCCTTTCTAAAATAAGGAGCCCAAGACTGCACACAATACTCCAAGTGTGGTCTCAAGGGTGCCTTATAGAGCCTCAACATCACACATCTTGGCATACTGTCCAAGATGTTTATCTTACCTCTTGAGAACTCTCCATCGTCAGGTCAACCACACTGGGACAACTCCAGTTATATTCCACTTACCACCCAGACCCTGCATCTGCAGTTTCCACCCATGCTTAACTGGGCCAGATGCAGAAATCCAATTGAGCTAACCCGCTGCATCAGGGAGGTGTGAGGGGAGGCTACACAGGATGGTGTCCTCACATGATTGCTGAAACCCACCCTATCATGCCCCAAGCCTGTGACAGGAGAGGAGGAAGTGGGCACAGCTCACCATCCATGGGGGCTGTTGTGAATTTGCAACTGTTCTAACATATCTCTGGTGTTAAGATGACTTTAAATTGTGTAAAATAATAATAAAAACTTGAAAATAAAAATAAATAACCTATCTCACCAAGCAAGCCCACCAAGCGGCTTGGATGAAGAGCAAGTGATGCTCAGGGCACCAGGAGAGAGGCGAACAGTGGGAGTGGTGAGGACCTCATATGGGGATCACTTTACACTCTCTCTAGTAAGGATCTCCTCTAATCACTGGATGGTAGAGATATGGAGGACTATGATCTAGTGCAGATTGATGGGACTAGGCAGTTTAAATGGTTCAGCATGGACTAGATAGGCCGAAGGCCCTCTTTCTGTGCTGAACTTCTCTATGACTCTATTACCCTTTTTTGTCCTAACCTACTGGCTGGGAATCCACTGTCAAATTACTGTGGTCACTGATCCTGCAGCTGATCTACCTGCCTGGGAGTTGCTGAGGGGACTATGCTGGTGTAACGCTTGGGAATTCTGTTGTGAATGGACTCTGCCATTGCATTTCATGAGGGAACCGGGTGACAGATGCATCAATGTCAGCCCGTTCTAGGCTATAAGTCGGTCCACGAGGCTGGGGGTGACATACTTGGCAGCGATGGATCCCTCTGTTACACCCTGAATTAACCAATTGACTGGTCTGATTTCAGTGATTTCATGCTTCTCCCCAATCACAGTGCTTTGCACAACTTATGGTCCAGTCACATTTCCCCTGTGGTCTCAAGTCACTGTAATTAGACCAGGAAGGTTGTGTGGTCAATGGTTGAATGAGGCTGTGGTAACAAAATTGGATCCAATGACTTTGGGGGAGGGGAAGAAAGGTCACAGATGGAATTAAGAAAGGATCGCTGGACAGTGATCAGCAAGAACCCGTTAGATTTTTCTCCCTGTGCAAAGATACTGAGATGAAGGAAGAGGGGTACCTCAGTCTTTGCCAAAGCTGAAATCAACAGTCGATGTGCCCCTGTATCTATTAAGAGCAGGGTTGGGGAGGGGAGGTGAGGGGGATGGAGGGGTTGGAGTTTGAAGAGAATGGAAAAGAGATGCAGGAAGTGAGAGAGAGAGGGGTGGTGAAGGAGGAAGGGAGAGCAAAGGAGGGAAATGGGGAGAGAGAGGTAGGGAGAGGTGAGGAGTGGGGGTGGAGGAACAGAATCTTACCTCGGCACTGTGGGCAGCAAGATCCCGCAGGTGTAACCTGTTGCCCACAGTTAAGTGTTGGGCACTCAGTGGTCAAACAGTGAACATCACCACCCTGCAACAGAGGGATTAAACATCACAATGTGAGCCTTCAACCCAACCATCCATACTCAGATCCCCATAATCAAACCAGCACTTCTGGTGTAATGTGGTGGGACAACATGAGGAGCCACTGAGAGTGCACATGACTTCCGTTCCAGGGTCTTCAGCAAGTCAGTCTGGCCAGTTTGACAAAGGGAAGTTATCACAGGAGTCTCTTGCTCATACTGGGAGAAAACTCACAGCTTCAGCACCATAGACCCAGCCTGGGAAATGGGAGAACAGGACTGTAGTTCCACCGTCCATGCACCTGGTATACACAGGAGGTGTCGGGGGTGGTTACTTCCGGGCTGGTGAGACCACATTCGCACTCTCTACTCAAATTTACCTCACTTTCCATCTGTGATCCTGCCAGATTCACAGACTGGCAAGGAAATTTATTGTCAGAATTCTTTCCGAGTTCCTTCTCTTTGGAAAGGAAAGGGAGATCTGAATTTCAAAGCTAGGTGCAGGAAACCAGCACTCCGCAATAGATTGGGTTTAAGGAGATTGGTGGAGATCCTCACTAAAGAGAGGGTAAAATGGTTTCCATATGAGGTCCTCACCACATCCACTGCTCACCTGTCTCCTGGTGACCACCCTTGCTCCTCATCCAAGCAGCATGGTGGGCTGGCTTTGCTGCCTGCCCAATGTAGGTGAATGGGGTCTGTGGGTCACACCAGAGAACTTCCAACCATGACTCAGAGCAGAGGATCCATTTCTATGGAGAGAACATTACCTACAGAGCAACCGAGAGGGTGGCACGGTAGCGTAGCAGTGAGAGTAACGCTTCATGGCATCCAGCTGTGAGAAAGGAATTCAATTCTTGCCACTGTCTGGAAGGAGTTGGTACCTTTTCCCCATGACTGCATGGGCTTCTCCCAGGTTGCTCTGGTTATCTCCCACGCTGCAAAGATGTACAGTTAGGATTAGTAAGTTGTGGGTATGCTACATTGGTGCCAAAAACATGGCAACACTTAGGGGCTGCCCAGCACGATCCTTGCTGACTTGAATTGACACAAATGCTGCATCTCACCATATGCTTCAATGTTTTGATGTACAGGTGAGAAACAAAGCTAATCTTTAACCTTTGATTTAAATTAGCCCTTACGCTGCATGAACAGTCTCTGCAGGGGTCCGGTTTGAAAGATTCCCCGTCTCTGTAGATGTTGTCTTCAAAGTAGCAGTCGTGACAAACTGGGCAACACTGGCCAGGAATGTGTGTGGGGTACCGGCACATGACCTCACATTCTGGCTCCAAGCAGGTCACCTTGCCTCGCTACAGGGAAAAAAATGCACCGAGTGAGAGGGTGGAGGAGTGAGAGACAGAGACTGGAATATAGTGAGAGGGACCAAGACAGAGCACATGGGAAAGAGAGGGGCACAGAACATCGTGACAGGAGAGATTATAAGTGAAAGAGAACACGAGCAGACCACAGAATGTCCGTGATACAAACCATGCAATGAGGGAGAGGGAGATAGAAAATTTGAGCGGATATAAGCGAGAAAGGGCACGATATATCGACGCAGCTACAAAGAAGGCATGACAGGGGTTATATTTCATAACAGTTTGATCAGATTTGCTACGTCACCTAAGACACACAAATTTCTACAGATGTACTGTGGAGAGCATTTTAACTGGCTGCATGGGGGTGGGGTGTGACTACTGCACAGGATTGAAGTAAGCTACAGAGAGTTGTAAACTTAGCCAGCTTCATCATGGGCACTAGCCTCCGTAATATCCAGGGCATCTTCAAGGAGTGATGCCTCAGAAAGGTGGCATTCATCATTAAGGACCCCCACCACCCAGGTTATGCCCTGTTCTTATTGTCACCATCAGGAAGGAGGTATAAGAGCCTGAAGGCACACACTCAATGATTCAGTAACAACTTCTTCCCCTCTGCCACCCGATTTTAAAATGGACATTGAACCCATGAACACTATCTCACTACTTTTTTAAAATTTCTATTTTACACTACTAATTTAATTCAACAATTTTATATATTTATATTTACTGTAATTCACAGCTTTTTTTCCCTATTATTACATACTGCATTGTAATGCTACCACAAAGTCAAAAAAATTCATGACATATGCGGGTGATATTAAACCTGATTCTGATTCTGATAGTGGAGGGCAGACATTGGCAGATGTTCTGCGTGAGACAGGCTGGCATTATCTGGGATTGAACCCTCCAAATCTCTGCTGGGTACATAAGGTGGTGATAGCTCTGCTAAATGCTTGAGTACATCATCATGATCTCCACATTGTTGCATGTTATTCCAGTACGATGTCCAGCTGGGAAGTCTCAAAGGCCACATATAACAATAGAGAATTCTTGCTCTGTTATAGAACGTATTGCCAAATATTCCTCTCTATTTTTTATTGAGCTCTTTGAGGATGCAAGTGGCAGGAAAGAGAAAGGGACGTGCTGCATTTGGATTTCAGAAGGGTTTCAATGATGTCTTACACAGAGGGTTGGTCACGAAAGGTAGGGCATATGGATTTGAGGGCAATGTACTGGCTTAGAATGAAAACCGGTTATTAAACAAAAGTGAAAAATGGGAATAAACATTCTTCTCAGGCTGACAGGACATGGAGCTCGAGCCCCATCTACATCAATGACTTGGCTTTTAAAATACAAGCTCAGTTAGCTGTACTTTTGGAACAGGCAGTCACCAGTATCTTACCATTCAGTGGGAGTAACTGGGCTAAAACTGGTCACTGTCACAGGGGTGCTTGGGCCAATATCAGGACACCTACAAGGGCGTGTCTAAGCTGGGAGTTCCCAACCTGGGCTAAATGGTATTAGTCCTTTGCATAATAATGGCTGGGAACCCCTGGTCTAAGCAATGTCCACTCAGCAGGGAGAGAGCATCTGCGTGATGCCGGGTCAGTAGTGAGGGTGTCTGGGAGGACGCTGGGGCAGCACTCAGAGAATGCCCAGGACACCATCAGGGCAGCACTGAGGGAATCTCTGGGTGAAAGTCAGGGAGTTCCAAGGAATTGCTTGCCTCTATACATTGCTTACATCTTTCTTCTTGCCTCCTGGGTAATGCTGATTTCCAACACATTACCTGGTACTAGATTTCATTTCCCTCATACTATGATGTTAAATGTAACTGATGATGTAAAAACACAAGTTAACCCCCAACTAACCAACACTTCCCATTCCCCAAGGATGCTGGACAAAGTGTGTACTGTATTACGGGAATCATGGATACGAGGATAGCGTAGGATTATGTTGAGGCGACAATGAGCTGAGACCTTGATGAATGGAGCAGCAGGTCTGAAGGGCCAGATGGCCTAATTCTGCTTCTAGTTCTTTCATTTGTCGATGTGGAAACCTTAGAAAGGGTACAGAGGAGATTTACAAGGATGTTGCCTGGACTGGGGAGTATGCCTTATGAGAATAGGTTGAGTGAACTCGGCCTTTTCTCCTGGGGGCGATGGAGGATGAGAGGTGACCTGATAGAGACGTATAAGATGATGAGACTCATTGATCATGTGGATAGTTACAGGCTTTTCTCCAGGGCTGAAAAGGCTAGCACGAGAGGGCACAGTTTCAAGGTGCTTGGAAGTAGATACAGAGGAGATGTCAAGGGTAAGTATTTTTTACACAGAGAGTGGTGAATGTGTAGAATGGGCTGCCAGCGACGTTGGTGGAGGCAGATAAGATAGGGTCATTTAAGAGACTCCTGGGATAGATACATGCAGCTCAGAAAAATAGAGGGTGACGTGTAACCCTAGGTATTTTCTCAGGTAAGGACGTGTTCGGCTTTCTGGGCTGAAGGGCCTGTAGGTTTTCTATGCTTCTATGCGTTTGCAAAGAGAGTTTATAAGTCACAGCCACATATGTTCATTAAGCAAACAGAGAATCTACCAGTTCAAATCAATTTAATAAATATAGAAAAATTGTTGTTTGTAATCTTGCGACCATTTGTACATGTCATCGTTTAGCTCCAGCTACCTCATCTATCCTGTAGAGTGTTTGCCTCCATCTGCACTGCACTGGAGAATGTTCTGACTCAAAATCAGGTGCTGGCATTGGATGTGTTGCGTCTTACTGACTTAGCAACTTTAACTAAGAGTGAGAGTCCAAAGTGATCATCCCTACCTTCTTGGGCATTCTGTGTCCCACTGAGACTCCCTTGTTGTTGTTAATAACCAGCTGATCCTAAGGACCTACTACTTTGATTGACATCAATAGGCTACTCACTGTACACACACACTTGTAGCAGGGGTTTGTGGTTGAAACCCAATGTGATCCTTCCGCATAATTCTTTCCTTGGTGAATACAGACTGTGGAAAAACAAAGCACACAATTGATCACATCTCACTCATCATATCTTCTTCTTTGGAGCTAAACCCCCTATTATACATATTTACAAAGAAACCCATGTTATTAGCAAGATATTAGAACTCCCACACTCCCAACCACCACTACTTTACCATTTTCTGCTGGCCACCTTATGTGCAGACATTCCTGTGCCTAGTCCCTTTATGGACATACAGTCGATCTGTGTGCATAAGCTATCGAAGTACTTATATTTATTGTGTTTTTTAAAATTATTATCATGCTTGTCATCTTATCGTGGTTATTTTCTGCTGCACCTGATCCAGAGTAACAATTATTTTGTTCTCCTTTACACTTGTGCACTGGAAGTGACATATAACTATCTTCAATCTTCTTTGATATCTCTCCAAGGTCAGATTGAATAGTCTACAACAAACATGGACAGACTTCACAACAACTGAACTGCCTTTACGCTTGACTTTCTGACCAAACAATCTGAATTTACAACCAATGTTTTTTTTTCTCTATTCTCCTTAAGCATGGGACATACCTGGACACTCTTGACAGCACTGGTTTGGTTTAGTAATCGGCTCCAAACAGGTTACTGGAGGGCACACAACCTCCAAACACAACACATTCCCATTGAGACAGTTGCAGCGTTTACAGGGGTCCGATGGAGGGGAGAAGGTTTTCAGGTTTTTGTACTCCAAGCCCTCAAACAAACAGTGATTGCAGACGGGACAGCAGGCAGTACTGGGGACTGGATAGGTGCACTGCATGGGACAAGGCTTTTGCCGGCAGGTCACCACCTCAGCCTGAGGACGGAAAAACGAATAAGAGAACTAAATAGCAAACTGGAGCACGGCAGCTGGCCCAATAACCCCACTCTTCAGCTAATCCCCTCATGCATCATCTCTGCCTACACTTCTTGCTGGCTTGGTAAAGCAGCTAACACAATCAAAGACACCACCCACCTTGGACATTCTTGCCTCACCCTCTCTTATTGGACAGAAGGATCTATCCCTTTAGACCAGGGGTTCCCAACATGGGGCCCACAGACCCCTCTGTTCATGGTAATGCGCTTTGGCATTAAAAAGGTTGGGAACCCCTAGTTTAGACCAAATGACATAAGAGCAGAATCAGGCCGTTCAGCCCACGGAAGCTGCTCTGCCATTCCACCATGGTTGATTTGTTATCCTCTCAACCCCATCCTACTTCCTTCTCCCCATAACCTTTGACCCCTGACAAAGACCTTTAAGATGGTCTCTCCAACTCTTAGTAGTCCTTCCATACTTAAGCTTGCAAGCACTCCCTTCCCACAGCCATTTATCACTGTTCTTTCACAGCCTGCGATGCACCAGTGTGAGAAAGAGAGCTTGGACCTCCAACATTTATCATCTTTTTAAATGATGTCATTGAAGGAACGGAGAACAAGATGTACCGAGGTTTGGTGACAACATATAACTCCTTAGTTCAGAAGCTGTTGAGATAGTCAGTGATTGGGCAGGATGTTGCTGATGGAATATTATATGGGGAATGATTGTATTGTAGCGCCTCATTTCCTAGCGTATCCGAACCGACTCACAATTAGATAGCCTACGGGGGTTTGCGAGCACAGAGCTTTGGAGCCTCTTCGCCATGGGGGGCCGGTTGACAGAGGCTTAAAAGTGAGGCTGAAGTTTTCGAATAAAGTTTTTCCTTCGACTGCAGTTACCGACTCCGTGTCGTAATTTTAGCGCTGCTTGTAGCACACCGCTACAATTGGTGACCCCGACGGTCCAAACGATTTTTGGACCAGAAATGACCGACGCCGCCTCTGTTCATGCGGTTTCGTTGAAACTGCCGGGTTTCTGGACACAGCGCCCGGACCTATGGTTCCAGCAAGCCGAAGCCCAATTCCACGTTCGCCGGATCACCTCAGAAGACACCCGCTACTACTACGTGGTGGGCTCCCTCGACCAGGACACAGCTGCCCAGGTCGCGGAGTTCGTACAGTCGCCCCCGGCAGACGGCAAGTACACGGAATTCAAAGCCCTGCTCCTCAGGACTTTCGGACTCTCACGGCACGAGTGGGCTGCCCGTTTACTGCACCTGGATGGCTTGGGCGACAGACCTCCATCGGTTTTAATGAATGAGATGTTGTCTCTGGCCGAGGGACACACAGGCCTCATGTTTGAGCAGGCGTTCCTGGAGCAGCTGCCCGAGGACATACGCCTGCTGCTGTCCGACGCGGATTTCAGTGACCCCCGGAAGGTGGCAGCCCGGGCGGACTTGCTGTGGAACGCCAAAAAGGTGAGCGGGGCGTCCATCGCACAGATCTCCCAGCCACGCTCCCGGCAGCAAACCAGTCCAGGCCCGGCCGCAGAGCCCACTAACCCCCGGCCCAATGACCACTGGTGCTTCTACCACCAGCAGTGGGGCGCAGAAGCCCGCCGTTGCCGCCCGCCCTGCAAGTTCCCGGGAAACGCCAGGGCCAGCCGCCGCTGATGGCTACGGCGGCTGGCCATCGGGATAGCCTCCTGTATGTGTGGGATAGAAGGTCGGGACGCCGGTTTTTGGTCGATACTGGGGCTGAGATCAGCGTTTTACCTCCGACGAGTTACGACACCCGCAGCAGGGCACCGGGTCCCCCCCTGAGGGCCGTGAATGGCAGCGCAGTACGGACCTATGGCACCCGTCAGGTGCAGCTACTGTTCGGCCCCAGCCAGTTCACGTGGGACTTCACACTGGCCGCCGTAGCCCAACCGCTTCTGGGTGCGGATTTTTTGCGAGCTCACAGCCTGCTGGTTGACCTGCCCAGGAAGAGACTGGTACACGCCGAGACCTTTCAGACGTTCTCCCTGGGCGCGGCCCAGTTGCCAGCCCCTCACCTCGGCTCCATCACGCTGTCCGACAACGATTTCACCAGGGTCCTGGCGGAGTTCCCATCGGTTCTGGCACCGCAGTTCACAGCAGCCATGCCCAGGCACGGCGTACAGCACCACATCCCGACACAGGGACCACCCCTCCATGCCCGTGCTCGGCGGCTTCCCCCGGACAAGCTCCGACTGGCGAAGGAGGAGTTCCAGAGAATGGAGGAATTGGGGATCATCCGGCGGTCCGACAGCCCCTGGGCTTCCCCCCTGCACATGGTGCCCAAAGCGACGGGGGGCTGGAGACCGTGCGGCGACTACCGCAGGCTGAACGAGGCTACCACACCGGACCGCTACCCTGTGCCGCACATTCAGGACTTTGCGGCAAACCTGCACGGCGCCCGGATCTTCTCCAAGGTCGACCTTGTCCGAGGGTACCATCAAATCCCGATGCATCCTGACGACGTCCCCAAAACGGCTCTCATCACCCCGTTTGGCCTCTTCGAGTTCCTCCGCATGCCGTTCGGCCTGAAGAATGCCGCACAGACGTTCCAGCGGTTAATGGACGCGGTGGGACGGGACCTGGACTTCGCGTTCATCTATTTGGATGACATCCTCGTAGCCAGCGGCAGTCGTCAGGAGCATCTGTCCCACCTCCGTCAACTCTGCGCCCGACTGAGTGAGTACGGTCTTACAATCAACCCTGCCAAATGCCAGTTCGGACTTGATACCATTGACTTCCTGGGCCACAGGATTACTAAAGACGGGGCAACCCCTCTGCCCGCTAAGGTAGATGCGGTCCGCCACTTCCCCCGACCCACCACGATCAAAGGCCTTCAGGAATTCGTAGGTATGGTCAATTTCTACCGCCGCTTCCTCCCTTCAGCTGCCCGGATCATGCGCCCCCTGTTCGCCCTGATGTCGGGTCCGAGCAAGAACATTACCTGGGACGAGGAGTCCGCCGCCGCTTTCGTTCAAACGAAGGAAGCTTTGGCTGACGCCGCAATGCTAGTACATCCCAGAATGGACACCCCTACCGCCCTCACAGTGGACGCATCAAACACGGCAGTCGGTGGGGTGCTGGAGCAGCTCATCGCAGGTCGCTGGCAACCCCTGGCGTTTTTCAGCAAACACCTGCGGCCACCCGAGCTCAAGTACAGTGCTTTCGACCGGGAACTGTTGGCGCTCTACCTGGCAATCCGGCATTTCAGGTACTTCCTAGAAGGTCGGCCCTTCACCGCGTTCACGGACCACAAACCGCTTACCTTTGCGTTTACGAAAGCATCCGACCCCTGGTCATCCCGCCAGCAACGCCACCTGTCCTACATCTCTGAATACACAACGGATGTCCGGCACGTCTCGGGTAAGGACAATGTCGTGGCGGATGCGCTCTCTCGCCCTACCGTTCATGCCCTTTCCCAAGGGGTAGACTTTGAGGCACTGGCAGAGGCACAGCAGGTAGATGAGGAGATTCCGAGTTACAGGACTGCAGTCTCTGGTTTGCAGCTCCAGGACTTCCCCGTGGGCCCAGGTGAGAGGACCCTACTCTGTGACGTCGCCACCGGCCAGCCCCGTCCGGTCGTCCCCGCAGCCTGGCGGCGACGTGTTTTCGACTCCATTCATAACTTGGCGCATCCCTCCATCCGGACAACTGTCCGGCTGGTTTCCAGCAGGTTCGTTTGGCACGGTCTCCGCAAACAGGTCAGTGAATGGGCCAGAACGTGCATGCACTGCCAGACGGCCAAGGTTCAGCAGCACACCAAAGCCCCACCGCAGCAGTTCCATCCCGCCCACCGGCGTTTCGACCACATTCATGTGGATATCGTGGGCCCCCTGCCAGTGTCGCGCGGAGCGCGTTACCTCCTGACTATCGTGGACCGGTTCACAAGATGGCCAGAGGCGGTCCCGCTCACCGACACCACCTCCGAATCTTGCGCCCGAGCCCTGCTCGCCACCTGGATATCCCGCTTTGGTGTACCAGCCCACATTACCTCCGACAGAGGCGCCCAGTTCACCTCCAGCCTGTGGTCAGCTATGGCCAGCCTTTTGGGGACTCAGCTGCACCACACCACTGCCTACCACCCACAGTCGAACGGGCTAGTGGAGCGTTTCCACCGTCACCTGAAGTCGGCCCTCATGGCCCGCCTGCGAGGAGCCAACTGGGCGGACGAGCTTCCCTGGGTCCTTCTCGGCATCCGCACAGCGCCCAAGGACGACCTGCACGCCTCGTCGGCCGAGTTGGTATACGGCGCGCCCCTGGCCGTCCCCGGGGAGTTCCTACCAGCCCCGAGGGGGCAAGAGGAAGAACCCGCTGCAGTCCTGGGCAGACTTCGCGAGAGGCTCGGTAACCTGGCCCCCATACCCACTTCACAGCATGGGCGGCACCCGACCTGCGTACCCAAAGACCTACGGAACTGTAAGTTTGTGTTTGTACGACGGGGCGGGCATCGGCCACCACTGCAGCGGCCATACGAGGGGCCGTTTACGGTGCTCCGGAACAACGGGTCCACGTTCGTGCTGGACGTTGGGGGGAAGGAGGAGGTTTTCACGGTGGACCGCCTCAAGCCGGCCCATGTGGACCTGGCGCAACCGGCCGAGTTTCCGGCGCCTCGGCGCAGAGGCCGACCTCCCAAGCAGGTTCTGGCCCAGGCTGTGGACATTGGGGGGTGTATCGCCGGTTCTGGGGGGGGGGGGGTTATGTAGCGCCTCATTTCCTAGCGTATCCGAACCGACTCACAATTAGATAGCCTACGGGGTTTGCGAGCACAGAGCTTTGGAGCCTCTTCGCCATGGGGGGCCGGTTGACAGAGGCTTAAAAGTGAGGCTGAAGTTTTCGAATAAAGTTTTTCCTTCGACTGCAGTTACCGACTCCGTGTCGTAATTTTAGCGCTGCTTGTAGCACACCGCTACAGTATCTGCTTATAGAGCTGAGAAGCCACTTTCAGGATGGAATATTCTCTGGAGTTTAGACGACCAAGAGGAGAGCTCAGCTGAACACGTAACATACCTAAAGGACTTGGATGACAAGAGACTATTCCCTAGGGAAGCCTCTAACTGGAGGCTGCAGTTTCAACTTAAAGGGTCAGTAGTTGAGGACTAAGGGGAATATTCTTTAATAAAATGCTATGAATCTTTGGACTTTTCTATTTCAGAAGCCATGTGTGCTTCGTTGAAAAGTTTCTTAACAGTGCAACCAATAGATCATGTGCCGGGAAGGGAATAAAAGTGAAGATGTGGAGATAATGTAGAAGTTGAGTCACAGACTTTCTTTGGATGATGGGCCTTGAGGCACATTTCTTTCATTGTAGTCTTACTGCATCAGTCACCATTTCCCATTCCATTCCTGTGCATTCTATAACACCAATTTCCTCCCACAACCCACGTACACCTCAGATGGGAAAGGAAGGTTAAGGGATGAGGACTTACCAGGCAAGTGCACTCTGAGCACTTCTCTGTGGGCGAGTTGAAGGTGACTCCACTCTCGTACACCTGACCCAGGTAGTGGCAGATCCCAGTACACTGTGGGCAGCATTCACCGCGAGGAGTCACTGGGTTCTGACATGTGATGGATGGGCAGGGAACAGACCCACAGGTAACTGCTCCATTCTGGAATAAAGCACCGTACTGCCATAAACATGCTGAGCATTATTAACAGAGAAGCAAACACCGGAAAGTAAGAAGCTGGCTGTAGGGTCTCTTGTCTACAATAAGAACTAAAGACAGCTGTGCTAAAGGGCACAAATTACACCGTGGATGCTGTAATCTGAAACAGAAACAGCATTGCTGCAAGGTGCTAGCCAGCCAGGCTTAGGACAGCTATTTCAAACAGTAACATAAAAAAAAAAGTTCCTCCTTGTTTGGCCCGTCGGGTGGCAACCTAGCCATTTCTTTCGTGGTTGTCTGGTTCACGGGTCCGAGTTGCTAACTTGATGCTCAATTGAGCATGGATGGAAGGTGTGCAAGGACCCACTCAGATTGAACTTGCTCTGAGGTCCAGTGCGGATGCCACTACACTGGCAGCCAAACAGACATTTCCAACAGTCCATGCCATTAATTCAGGGGTAACCTATTGATCTGCGATTCAAGGGGACCATCCCTTGGGTATTAGACTGAGCTGGGGCAGGTGAAGGGACAGAGGCTTCTGAGAAACTCATCCTCAAGTATCTACACTTGTTACTCACTCAGATCAACCATAAACTTTACAAGCCTGGAAGGAGAATGGTCACAAGAAGGATGTCATTTCTGCATCCTGTTTCTATTGCATCTGCTCTGATAATGACACCCTACATAGCAGTATCCCATTGTCTTTGACCAGGGATTATTCAGAAGGCTTCTATGATCCCATTTCACTTTCCATACTTCTCCTCTCACTGCTTATCTTCATTCCCAGTTGTGTTCCCCTTATACTTCCTCTGTTTTGGAAGGTTTAGGTGGCTATATCCACCACCTAAAACTAAGCATACCCCTTTTTCCCCTTCCAAAGGGACAGGTCCCACCCCAACAACCCGGTCAACTCTACAATCATCTATAACATTCCCATCCTTTCTCATGACATTTACCAATCATATCCAGGAGATACAACCTCCCCCCCCACCCCCAGTTTACTTCCTACCATCCTGTCATCCAAGGTCACAAGCTCAAAATTCAACTTTTGCTGTTGAATTTGCTGTTTAGGATGCTATCTTCTTTATGTCAGAGATCAGTTATAGATCATGCTACTTTTTTACTGAATACATCTTTCAATATAAATTTGAGCTTTAGATATTTAAATGAATCTATCTGATTTCCATTCTAAACTCTCCATTCTCAATCTGTTACCCTGCTTCATTGCAGTTCAACATAATCTTTTGACTTAGCACAGAATAGCACTTTGTTCCAAAACTTTTACAATTGTAGAGCATAACTAGCTGCTCTCATCCTTTCCTCAACAGCTCTATTTAAATATTCTACTTCCATTTACACAACCTGAGCACACATTTAGTTTGAGTCCTGCTTGAATCATGAGCTGCCATTTATCATTAATCATTTAATCTCATCTTCTGAATTCCCCCCCCCCCCCATTGAGATGTTGCTCGACTGAAAGATTTTGAAGCAGTTTCTGTTTTACTTATAACAGAATAGAAAGTGAATATGAGAAAGGAATCCTGTCTCCTGTCACACATTTCAGTCTGGTTTATTGTGGTCAAGTGTGCCAGATGCAAAAATAATGTATAAGTTGGAAAAAAAATTACTTTTCTGATAATATTTGTGATGAAACTTCTTCGATTTGAAATGTTAAGTCTGTTTCCACAGATGCTGCCTGACCGGCTGAGTGTTCTCAGCATTTCCTGTTTCTGCCCAGATATTGTATTTCCCCAGCTAGTCAGAGTAATTGCATGGAAGTCGCAAACAAAACAGATTGAGGGTTGGCTGGTCCCACTGCGCACAACCACACAGTGTTACTATTCCTTACCACACAGTTGCAGCGGTTACACTTGTTGTTTGGGTCTGGGAACGTTTCACCATTTTTACAATCTCTCTCTTTGTACCAACAGCCCTCACACACTGGACAGCCGCAGTGATTGATTGCAGGGTGGGGACACAGCACTTCCCTGCACTGTTTCGTGTCACAGATCACTTGTCCTTTCTAAAGCAAGGAGACAAAATAAAGATTATTGTACTGTTCTCTGACCAACCTATTACTTAATGCAGAGCACACTTCAGCCACCAAAGCACTCACTGCCTATCCAACCACTGCTGTCGTATCAGCCCAAACATCACAGTGCACAGTCAAACAGATTACCAATACCCCACTCAAATACAGCTCTAACAGTCCACTCAACCATGATGCAGTATAACTGTAATAATCTGGTATCCTATCGTTTAGAATCCCTATGATTCAGTGTCTCTCACCCATCTTGTGTCCTGCTTTTCCTTTAATTTTACCATGCTCTTTTTAACTTCATGGACACTTCTAACTTTACGGACACTAGGGACTTGTATCCACACTTCCTTTAACTTAATGAGGGCTCTGGTTTGACATTCCTTTTAGGATCTATTCTTCTCTTCAAAGTGAGAAAAGCCATGTTTTACATTCGGCTGGGAGAAGAGACGAAGTTTCTTTTTAACATCTCTTTCTCAAGCTTCTTTTAAACTCATTAGACCCTCATTCTTCCACTACTTTTATAATTATTGGGTTCGCTGGAAAAAAAATAGTATACAACTTTGTAATGTCTTAAAACAAAGAGCAAGCTGAAAATGTGTTGGGGCATGAATAGAAGTAAAATACAACAATCCAAAATAATCTACTAGATCAGTCCCATGGATACCAAGTACTTACTTGGGCACAGTGCCAAATGCCCTTTTGGCAACTTTTCTAGTGATCATTTTGAACATGTTATGAACAACTCAGTCAAATGTGATTCCAATTACAAGTCAATCGAAGTATCAGTTACCCAGCCAATCATGGCACCAACATTCCCATCACTCCTGGTATCAAAAGTCTCGTCAACCATGGTACCAGGTGCACAGATCCACTGTGGTACAGATGAATATAATGGATATGAAGAGCAGAGAACATCTCACTATTGCTCATCCCTCCTCATGAATCTCTGCCAGTTACTGAGATACAATAGAACAGATCATTTTGACTGATCTGGAAGTTCATCTTCAATAGTTCTACGTGCAATGAATTCTTTTTAATCTCTTGTCACTACTATTATATAGGGAACCAACTCAATGAGTTGGCCCTCAATAAAGATCTTACAAATGGAGAGGGTAGAAATACCAAAATCATGCTGTTGGATTTGGGAGATTATATTCTCTTCAGCAAATCATGAATGTGGATTTTTTTTTAACACCTTCCTGTGAGAAGACATAAAGCCTCTGTTTAACATCTTGTCAAAAAGACAGGATGGAATGGCATTCTGTCACTACTGTACCTTGGATATCAGCCCACATTGGTAGGTTGGCCTTTGGTTGTGGCTTAGACAAATTTCTAACTCAAGGACACATGTATTTTCCTCTCAGTCATAATAAGTACTGATTATTCACACATGGTCCAACGATTAATGACATCAATGGCCTTGAATGACTTTACCAGGATAGACATCAGACCAGGAGAATCTTACCCAGCACCGGCACTCCTTACATTTCCCTTTGGGTGCAGGGAATGTCGCTCCTTCTGCATAATCTTCACCATGGAAATGACAACCTAAAAAAAAGACAGAGGAGGAGGCAACTAACAAATATCATCCACTATTGTGTGAACCACAGTAAATTTTGAGAACTATCCCTTGTGAGGTGTCAGAGACCAGTTCCTTCTTCAGAAATGAACAGTAGTTTAATGGCCAGGACAGTCAGGACTGAGATGATAAGCAATATCTTCACTAGGAGGGTATGAATCTTTGGAATTCTCTAGTCCTGGAGGGAAAGGGGAACTCACTCAGACATTGCTTTTGAGCAGAGATCAACATTTTTTCTTCTGGATATTAAAAAAAGTAAATGAATTTGCCAAGATAGACAATCAGATGTGATGTTGTTGTACAGTGGAGCAGGTCTGAGGGGCCAAAGGGCTAATTCCTACTTCATCTGATGAAGCCCTTTGACCTGACTTGTGAACTTTACTTTCCACAGATGCTGTCCAACCTACTGAGTGCTTCCATGATCTTCTGTTTAAATTTATGATTTCCAGCAGTCATTTTAAGTTTGAAGGTAAGGCAATCGGGTTGCAACTGCAGTTCCCACTCACCATCACACTGGGGGCAGTCACAGGGTCCAGCGATGGGATGGGAGCAGGGAGCTGGAGCACACAGCTTCCTCACACATTGCACTGAGCCCATCTGAAACACAGCGTAGAGCAGAGCTTGAACAGACTGAGGGGTTTCCACTTTGCGGCCAGTAGATAAAGATGCAGCGAGAAAAGGGTGGGATTGTGAGGCTGGGGACTGAGGTTAAGGATATGGTGGTAGAAGGTCAACTCTTTCCAACACAGGGAGTGGAGTGAGTGAATATTAATCCTCATCCATCCCATCTCTTCCACATCATGCTTCTAATACTCACCCGGCAGGTACACTGAGAGCACAAGTCACTTGGGTCCGCAAATGTCTGTCCATTGCCAATAGCAACACCAGCATAGTAACAGCCTGCGAATACCAGATTGATTGTGAATAATGCCATCTTCACACAATGGCAGAACTAATCAAAAGTTTACAACAAATTTTACAAGTTTTAAACATTAAAATTAATTGATTCTATTATGGTTATTATTCTATTATGGATTTATTGAGTATGCCCACAAGAAAACGAATCTCTGAGTTGATTATGGTGACATATATACACTTCCATAATAAATTTACTTTGAACTTCGATGACACAAAGAGGCCACTTAGCTCAGATGGTTATGTTAATGTTCTATCTTCCAACCCTAAGTTTTCCTCCCCCATATTGATAAATTGTTCCTCTTCTTACTCTTGTGCTTCATTAGCTTCCCATTGAGTGATGCCAGCTGACCCAGGCATATTCTGGGAATATGGATTCCATATTCTTTTCACTGACAGTGTAAATATGTTTTTCTAATCACCTCGCACCATCATGCTTCCCTATCTCCTCCTCCCTCTAGATGTCAGTACTGGTGTCTCTCAGTCCTGAACCTTAGTACTCTTGTTGATGACTCTTCGTTGCTCTCCTTCCTGGACATTTCTGTGGCTTGTTCAGACTCTCTAAATTGTTCTTCCTCTGGAAATAAGAATGATATTTCTAAGCCCCTTTCCCACTCCCAGTCTGGTACTGCATGTGTACACAGACCCTTTCTCTTGGGAGATACAGACAGAGTACCACAGCACATTAACCAGTCCTCTGGTCCACCTAGTTCGTGCTGACCCATTTTCCTGGCTAGTCCCATCTACTCGCATCCAGACCATGACCCTCTATTCCCTTCTCATCCATGTACCTATCCAAACTTCTCTTAAATGTTGCAATTGAACCTGCATCCACTACTTTGGCTGGCAGCTCGCTCCCCCTCAGGTTCCTTGTAAATACTTCACCAATAGTTGTCTCTCAGCCTCCCTCTTGCAGCTGACAAAGATTTGCCTTGGCCAGTCTCCCTTTGGGCTGACTCTGATAAAGCGGTGTCTTTACCTTCACAGACAGGGCAGCACTGTGTGGGGAGGTTGATGGGATGGCTGCAACTGGGGCTGTAGCACGGTCTCTTCGAGCAGCTGACAAACCCATTCATACATTCACAGCGGGTGCAGGGGTCCAATGGCCCAGGGAACTCCTGGCCGTTCAGATACTCCACCCCCATATAATTACAGCCTGGAAAGTAGAAGGAGGCAAAGTCAGGAGGTACAAGAACACAGGGAGAACTTCCCCTTAGCTGGTGAGCGGAACTTTCCTCCAGAGGACACGAGCAATAATCAAACCCTCATCCAGAAAGTCTGCAGGAAATGCTCCCAAAATAGTCAAAGCCCACAAATTACACTGGACAACAAAGATTTTTCTTCCTGAATACTTGTGGGTGTTTCTTATGGATTTTGGGCAGATGATCATGAAAATCATTATGAAATTTCCCCATCTCACACCAGTTTTGAATAATTCAAATCAGAATAACTGATGCCAAAGGAGGCATTTTTGTTTTGTCCACAAATCATTCAGGTCTTCAATGACAGGCAATTTGAAGAACTTCTGATGGGACTCGAGAAAATCGCAAGGAAAGCATTCAAGGATGTTGTTGAAAATTTTCTTGATGACTATAGAGCACCAAACTAAGTGCAACTGGTTGACAACATGCTTCAAGCAAACAAAACCATGAAGTGCACCGTGTCACTAAAGGTTCATTTTCTGCATTCCCATTTAGACTTCTTCCTTGCAAATCTTGGCATTGTCAGTGATGAACATGGTGAAAGGTTTCACCAGGATATTGTGGTCATGGAGAAATGGTATCAGGGCAACTGATCCATCAATGTTGGCTGATTATTGTTGGACATTTAAATGAGAAGCCTCAGACACCAAGTACAAATGAAAATCATCAACAAAACATTTTTTAGGTTAGTTGAACTGTTCCAAAGTGTCAGCACCATTATACAATTAAGTGCATTATATTCAATAAAAGTTAATTTCTTGTTTCTCCAAATTCCTACGTGAGACAAGTAATCTGAAATTATATTTGTGTCGAGCTTCAAGCAGTCCATCAGAAACATAAAAAAATTCTGAGGAAGCAACACTTTCGAAAGAATTTGTTGTCCAGTATTATAACAAAATACTCTGTGCAGACACTAGCCAATCAGAGTCACTGGTCAGTGCTGGTGCCTTCAAACATAGTTACCTCCTCCCATGCCTCTGTAAAAACCCATTGATAATACCCTCCCATATCATCAGTTAATACACCCTAACACAAAGGCAGAAGGAAATTCGTTGGAAATTTTTCCACAAAAATTATGGAAAACATCCCCAACAAATAATGAACAGTAGGAAAATATTTCCTCATGTTGGCAGGTGCTCCCAAGTCAGTGGAACATCTATCTCCAAGATCAGCCATAAGCCATCCTCTAAAATATTAAGTAGGAAATGACACACTTCCTACACCAATCATAATCAGATGAAAAAACACCAAACACTACAGAAATCCTACCCCAATTCCTCAGGAAACCCTCTCACAATCTGATGGAACCCCCTTTCACCTTGGTCATGCCTTGTTCTCATTGTTAGTATCAGGAAGAAGGTACAGAAGCCTGAAAGCACAAACTCAATAATTTTGGAACAGCTTCTTCCCCTCTGCCATCTGATTTTTGAATGGACATTGTTCTTTCTTTCTCAATCTTTTTTATGAAGTTTTGAATAGATAAACATAACAATGATAATGATCCAAAGATATCGGGATTACATTAATAACAGTTAACGTATACAGAAATGGACTTCGAGTAACATATGTAATCTAAGCCTCCCAATCTCTTAATAACCGAACATGAAAAAGATTCAAAAAAAATGTTATACAGAGAAAAAGTCTCCCTAAACTAAAAAAAAATTAAACAAATCAAAAGCTGGGCTGCCATGTTTCATTGGTTAAAATCATTATTTGTCATTAGCTCCGCTCCTCTATACATGAACAAAAAGTTATTGAGAAGGATTTGGAAAAAGTCAGCTTACATCATATGAAAATGTTGAATATATGGCCTCCAAGTTTCTTCAAATTTAACCGAAGGGTCGATAGTGGCGCTCCTAATTTTTTCTAAGTTTGAACATGTTATAGTTTGGGAAAACCATTGAAATGTAGTAGGGGGATTAGAATTTTTCTTTTTAAATAACTTGGATCTTCTGATTATTAATGTAACAAATGCAATCAAACAGCAAGCTGAAGGGGATTATTGACTAGAGTTCATCACTGGTAATCCAACAATTGCAGTAAAAGGATGAGGTTGTAAATCAATACGCAAAGCTACTGAAATAATATCAAAAATGTCTTTCCAATATTTTTCCAAAAGAGGGCAAGACCAGAACATATGTGTCAAGGAAGCTACCTCAGAATTACATCTGTCACAAACAGGTTTTATATGGCAATAAAAATGAGCTAACTTATCCTTAGACATATGGGCCCTATGAACCACCTTAAGTTGTATCAAAGCGTGTGTAGCACACATTGAAAAAGTGTTAACTAGTTGGAGAATTTTCTCCCATTTCTCTGTAGGTAAAGGTACCTGAAGTTCTCTTTCCCATTCATTCTTAATTTTATCAGATGTACCTAGACGTATTTTCATAATCAGATCATAAATAGTTGCTATTAAACTCTTCTGATAGGGGTTTAAACCTACCATTTTTTCTGTAATTTCAGTTTGCTGTGATACTGGCAAAGTAGGCAAAATAATATTCAAAAAGTTTCTAATCTGTAAATATCTGAAAAAATGTGATCTAGGCAAATTATATTTATTAGACAAAAGACATGAGGCAGTTATCCTTGAATAAATCATGAAAACATGTTATTCTCTTCGTTTTCCATAAAAGAAAAGCTTGATCATTTCTGGATGGTTGGAAGAAAAAAATCAGATATAGTAAGACTTGATAGGATAAATTTATTCAATCCAAAAAATTTACGAAATTGAAACCTATGTTTAGTTATTGCATTAGTCATTTGTTTATTCAGTTTAGTAAGTGCAAAGGGAGGCAAGGCCCCTAAAATAGAAGCCAATGAGAACCCCTGTACAGACTCGCACTCGAGGTTCACCCATCGTGGACATTGTGTCCTGAATGTTAAATATCAAATATTAATTGCCCAATAGAATCTTAGGTTTGGCATTGCCAAACAGCCATCCTTTTATGATTTCTGTAAATATTTCTTACTTAACCTAGGATTTTTATTCTGCCATATATTTGAAGAAATTTTAGAATCAATAATATCAAAAAAGGATTTAGAAATGAAAATTGATACTGCCTGAAATAGATACAGAAATTTACGTGAAATAATCATCTTAAGACCATTAGTTCTACCAGTCACTGATAAGGACAATGGGGACTATTTAGTAAGCAGTTGCTTAACATGATCAATTAAGGGTAAAAAGTTAACTTTAAATAGATCCTTATGTTTCTTAGCAATCTTAACACCCAAATAAGTAATCAGTAACCAGTCTGAATAGTGATTGTCTATAGATTGGAGCTTGCATATTTCACTGGAAAAGCTCACTCTTATTAAGATTCAATTTATAACTAAAAAAACTACTAAACTGAGCAAGTAGTGATATTATTGCAGGGATGGATCTGAATGGACATTGAACCCATGAACACTACTACACTACTTTTTTAATTTCTATTTTTGCACTATTTAATTTAACTAATAAATATTTATACTTTCTGTAATTGACAGCTTTTTTACAATTATTACGTACTGAATTGTACTGCTGCTATAAAATCAACAAATCTCATGACATATGCCAGCGATATTAAACCCAATCCTGATTCTGACAACCTGACAGGATATCCTGCCAATCTCTCCAAAACCAGCAGGAATTCTTTTTGAAACATTTGTGATGATGAGTGGTCAAAGTCTGACCCCTCAACTATAAAATTAACCAATGGATCAGCAATGATTAGAGGTGAACAAAGAGGAATCTGAGCCGGAGTGTGTTCATACCGTCACATGCTTTACAGCAGCGGCCCTGTGTAGGGAAGGGACACTCCAGCACAGGGCAGGGTGGCCTTTCACACAATACGCTGCCCTCTCTGCATTCACAAACATTGCAGCTATCTGATACATCGGCGAATTCTTCTCCATTTGCGTATTCCTTTCCACCTAGCAGACAGCCTGAAGAAAGATGTTTTGGAAAATCATAATTTTGAGCTACCTATTACTCACCCGATATCTCATCCACTGTGTTTATTAGGCCCCAAACCATAAACACAGCCGAACCCCACCAGCCACCCACATGCTTCTATCACCACCTCATTCCAAACATATTCAATTTACCCAATATTCTGGGCCAAGACTCACCTCTCACATCCAGGTTACCAACCACTGGACCACACACACACACACACACACACACACACACACACACACACACACACACACACACACACACACACACACACCCCACCCCCCAGAAAATCCCACCCAAACACACAATACTCAACAATCCCATCCCAACTTAGATTTTTCAGTTCCCAGTCTGCTCATGCCCCCCTCACCCACAGCCCCCCCTACCTCTTGTAAGCACGCCCGCTGCCCAGTATGCCCAATCACTCTCAGATCCTTTACAACTTGCTCCCTACCGTCGCAGGTGCGGCAGCAGTCCTGCAGGATGGAGTGTGAACACTGCAGGGGGGCACACGGCTTCCTCTGACACGTGACTGTCCCGTTATTACACACACAGGAGCGGCATTTGTCCAGCGGCTCATAGAAATGCTGCATGTGTTTATAAAGGAGGCCTGAGTACTGACATTCAGCTGGTGGAGCTGGCCAAAGATAACAGAACGTTAACAGGATAATACGGATATATGACAAGTACACTGTGCAACACTGGTGATCTCTCACTCCAAGATCAACATCAGTAAATTCCACAGACCTGACTGGAACTGGCAAACCCTCAATGCAATGCTAAAATATTCCCCGTCACTCCCCACAACATGGATATATTCCCTGTCACGCCCCCCAACACGGATAATTTCCACATCGTCACTCCCTACAACACAGATATATTCCACATTGTCACAACATTGATATAGTCCACCTGGTCAGTACGACACTGATATAGTCTACGTGGTCAGTACGACACTGATATAGTCCACGTCGTCAGTACGACACTGATATAGTCTACATGGTCAGTACGACACTGATATAGTCCACGTCGTCAGTACGACACTGATATAGTCCACCTGGTCAGTATGACACTGATATAGTCCACCTGGTCAGTACGACACTGATATAGTCCACATGGTCAGTACGAAACTGATATAGTCCACGTTGTCAGTACGACACTGATATATTTTCCATCATCATTCTAGCACTGTCATATCCTATGATCTTATAATAACCCACTCTTATACGCTATGCTCCTCAGTTTAACTTTCTGAAATATCCCATGGCTTCATTATAATTTATGTTATACCCCATCACCCTAAATGTAATTCTCGTATAGGTACCACACCTTTCACTGTAACCCACTGAAGCACCATGGCCCTTTATGATACCATGGAATGTACTGATGTCACATTATAAACCCATAAGACTATAGGACATAGGGACAGAATTAGGCCACGTAGCCCATTGAGTCTGCTCCACAATCTATCATGGCTGATCCATTTCCCATTCAACCCCATTCTCCTGCCTTCTCCCTGTGACCTTTCATGCCTTGACTAATCAAGAGTCTATCAACCTCCATCTTAAATACACCCAATGACCTGGCCTCCAAAGCTGCCTATGGCAACAAATTCCACAGAATCCCCACCCTCTGGCTAAAGAAATCCCTCTTTGTTTCCATTCTAAAGTGATGTCCTTCTATTCTAAGGCTGTGCTCTCTGGTACTGGACTCCCCCACTGTAGGAAACATCCTCTCCACATCCAACCTATCTAGGCCCTTCAACATTTGTTAGGTTTCAATGAAATAGCCCCTCACCCCCCATTCTTCTAAATTCCTGCAAGTAAAGACCCAGAGCCATCAAACATTCTTCATCTGATAAGTCTTTCATTGCTGGAATCATTCTCGTGAACCTCCTCTGAACCCTTTCCTAGAAAGGATGTAGCACATTCTTTTTTATATAAGGAGCCCAAGACTGTTCACAATACTCCAAGTGAAGCCTTACCCGTGCTTCATAAAGCCTCAACATTAGATTCTTGTTTTTATATTCCAGTCCTCTTAACATGAATATAAAGATTGCATTTGCCTTCCTCACCACCAACTCAACCTGAAAATTAATCTTTAGGGAATCCTGGATAAGGACTCTCAAGTTCCTTTTCACCTCGGATTTTTAAATTTTCTCTCCATAAAGAAAACAGTCAATGCTTTCATTCCCTCCACCAAAGTGCATGACCATACACTTCCCAGCACTGTATTCCATTTGCCACATTTCTGCCTATTTTCCTAAACTGTTCAAGGCCTTCTGCAGCCTCCCTGTTTCCTCAACACTACCAGCACCTCCACCTATCTTTGTATTGTCCACAAAGTTGGCTACAAAGCCATCAATCCTTTCATCCAAATCATTGACATACAACGTAAAAAGAAGCAGTCCCAACATCGACCCCTGCAGAACACCATTGGTCACTGGCAGCCAACCTCAAAATATTCCCTTTATTTCCACTCTTTGCCTCCCGCCAATCAGCCAATACTTGAATCATGCTGGTATCTTTCCTGTAATACCATGGACCTATATCTTGTTGTATACCCATGGTGCAGGAATACAAGTCCTCTGAATGCTCCTCTGTGCAACCCTCGGACACACTCCAAATCAGGAGCCACTCTAGCTGACATTTCCATATGCTCACCCTCACCTGGACATTGGAGGCAGCAGCTTCCAGGCTGGAGGAATGGATCGTTGCATGAGAGAGGAGGACACCTCCTCGACAGACATTGCACGTTTCCATTCTACAAGGAGATAACATGTTACACAGGGAAAGACAAATATTGAAAACATGATGTTATAGGATGAGTAATTGTAATTGTAGAAATGTGGCTTTGGCACTATGACCTCTGACTACAGAGTTCAAAGACTGGGAACTTCAGGGAATAACAGACTTAGGTTCAACAGTTTAATTCTTAACCACACAATTTTAAATTTATTTAATAAACAAGTATCCTTCCAGGTAATTGGGTAACAATCTGGAGCAGATCAACTGAAGACTGATGATTCACTCTGTTATCTAGGAATATAAAACTGTCCAAGCCAAGAGCCACAGACTGTTTGTAAAAGAGCATCCACATTCTGTGTACTTTGATGAGTAAGGCAGTTCGGTAACAGGATTAAACAAATTGATTAAAATTACATAAATAATTTAAAACAGACAGAATAGGGCAGTTGATACGCTGCAGGTTTTGGAAACCATTGGGATCCACAGTGAGCACATGTAAGATTCTGATGGTGCAATATGTCAGAAAGGAGGAAAGTTACCTGGATACTTTATTCCAGGTGAAAGTCACACGATTTGAACTAAGTGCTTAAAAATTGGTCAAGAGGCCATGACTTTGAATGCCTCATCTATGGGGACTGAGAAGAGGCATTGCAGGAGCCTTAGACATGCACGTTTTGAAGAGATGTGAGGTTCTTGCAGTGACCACAAGGAGAACAAGAAACCAGGCCACTCTACTGAGTACCAATGAGTCTGTGGAAGAGAAATGGAACATGATAGCAACGGGCTTTGGAGGACATTTGTGTTATTTGTATCAGGAGCATGAATCTCAGATCTGTGCTGCTGGCCCAGGCTAGGGTTAAGGACATCTCCGTGGGGCTAGAGGAGATCTTGCAGTGGGAAGGGATAAGATATAGTGGCTCTAGAACATGCGAGAACCAGCAATATTGATAAAACCTCTAAAAAGAGAGTTTCTCCAATGAAGAATATGAGCATGAAGTGCCCAAGCTAGAAAAACAATCTTAACGACGATAATCCTTGGATTATTAACCCAGCGACAAGCAAACTGGCATAAGTAGTCTAAAATCAGACTGACTGGTTCAGAGATTGGTGTGGGAGAAATTCAGAATTCAGCAAAGGAAGGTTTGGCCATTAAAAAAGAAAACACTAGCAAAATGGAAATGCAGATATAAAAATGGAAAAGATTAGCAGAGTCAATGGGTCCAATATAGACTGAGACTGAAGGAATGGGGGGGGGGGAGGTATGTGAAATAACAGAGAAATTAAACAAATATTGTATGTCAACTTTTGTGGAATACATGATGTTTACAGGTTCTGACTGAATGAGGAGCTCAGAGAAATTAATATTCATAAATTTATTCATAAAAATCATGGGGGCCAAGATAAATACCGACCTGATGACCTGCCTCTTAGAGTTTAGAAAGGAGCTTTGTATGAGTGGACATGATAAACTGCAGATTCTGGAATCTGGAGCAACAAACCGTTTGCTGGAGGAACTCAGTGGATTGAGCAGCATCTGTGGGAGGAAAGGAATTGTCACCTTGCTGGGTCGAAACCCTTCACCATGACCTGAGACATCGACCCATTGGGTTCCTCCAGCAGACTGTCTGCTGTTTTTGTGTAATGTATCCAAGTTTGCTAAAGACACAGACAGATGTAGTGAAGGGTAGGAGCTGGATGCAGACTGACCTCCAAGGGACACCGACAGGCTAGACGAACGCAAGGACATTGCAGATGAAATTAAATTGGTAAAATACGTACAACGTAGTTGCTTTGGTAGAGCAGCTAGAGAAACAGAGTATTCTTAAAATATCGGGAGGTTGTGTATCCATGAGCATCTGGACACTGTGTACGCAGAAGGGATTAATTAGGCATTTAATCACTAGTTTAGCTAATATTGTGGGCCAAAGGTTCTATGCTTTACTAGAGGGTAGAGATTTAATATGGGGGGTGGTGATGTTCAATGGACATGTACAAGTCAAGTTTTTTATTCCACAGAATGATGGGCGCCTGGAAATGTGCTGTCAGCGGTGTTAGTAGAGGCAAATACGAAGGAGGCATTTGAAAGGCTCTTAGATAGGCACATGAATGTGCAGAGAACGGAGCATGCGGAATATTGCATGTTGATCTGCTTTCTCCCTGTGCGAAGAGGTACAGGAAGAGAATACAGAAAAGCTCAGAGGATTAGTGCGTCGAGCACTCACTTTAAAAGGCAGGACTTCTTTTCAGATCGGTCATTTGAATCGGGAGGAAGTTACAGCTTGTGATTCAGCTGGGATCTCAGAGAATTCGACCGTTGTAGGTAGGATTTAAGCCTACCTGGTCAATACCTGTGGAGGAGGGGGAACTGCGCAGGCGCGAGTGACGTCAGCGTCGAGCGCGCACTTTAAAAGGCAGGACTTCTTGTCAGAGCGGGCAGTGGAGTCCGTGGAAGCAGAGTCCTGGGCTTTGGCTAAGTGGGCTTCGGCGTAAGGGGACTTCGGTAAGCCTGTGTGATTGCTCGCTGAGGGGAAGAAGGTAAGGTCGCTAGGTGCTTTTTAGACTTATTCTTTCAATCCAGTTCAGTTATGGGGGAGACAGTCAGAGCAGTGGTGTGCTCCGTATGCAGTATGTGGGAGGTCAGGGTCAACACAGTTGTCCCTGATGACCACACCTGCAAAAGGTGCGTCCAGCTGCAGCTCCTATCAGACCGAGTTAGGGAGTTGGAGCAGGAGCTGGATGAACTACGGATCATTCGGGAGGCAGAGATAGATAGGAGTTATCAGGAGGTAGTCACACCAAAAATCCAAGAAGTAGGCAGATGGGTGACGGTCCAGAGAGGCAGGGGGAGCAGGCAGAGAGAGCAGAGCACCCCTGCGGCCATTCCCATTAACAATAAGTATACCGTACTGGATACTGTTGATGGGGATGACCTACCAGGAATGAGTTGTAGTGGTCCTGCCTCTGGCACAGAGGTTGAACCCTCAACTAGGAAGGGGAGGAGGGAAGAGAAGAGAGCGATAGTTTTAGGGGACTCTATAGTTAGGGGGGCAGATAGGAGATTTTGTGGGGCAGATCGGGAATCTCGGATGGTATGTTGCCTCCCTGGTGCCAGGGTCCGGGACATCTCAGATCGGGTGCAGGCTATTCTTGAGAGTGAGGGCATGAACCCAGATGTAGTGGTCCATGTAGGGACCAATGATGTAGGTAAGGTGAGTGAGGGGGTCCTGCTTAGAGAGTTCAGGGAGTTAGGAGTGAAGCTGAAAGGCAGGACCTCCAGGGTGACAATCTTGGAATTGCTACCTGTGCCACGTGCGAGTGAGGCGAAGAATAGAATGATTACGCACATTAGTACGAGGCTGAGAGCATGGTGCAGGAAGGAAGGGTTCAGGTTTTTGGATAATTGGTCTTTGTTCCAGGGACGTTGGGATCTGTTTCGAAGGGACAGTCTACATCTGAACTGGAAGGGTACTAACATTCTCACAGGAATGTTTGCCAGTGCTGCTCGGGGGGGTTTAAACTAGATGTGCAGGGGGCAGGGATCCAGAATACGAGAGAAGATGATATGATGAAGGATAAGGGACAGGTGGGGAATACACGTTTCCCAAATATTAATTGTGTAAAGGAGAAAGGTGAGACAGAACATGTGTTGGAAAAGTTACATATACAGAGGGTTGGTCAGAAGGAGCATGGGGTTAAATGTGTAGAAGGTTTAGGTGATCTTGAGAAGGTCATCAAAATTCAAGGTGCAGTTAGCCCGATGGAAGTTCAAGGAGCTGGGTTAGGTACAATAGACAGTGTTTTAAGCAAAGAGAGGAGGAATGGGCTAAGAATTCTATACTTGAAAGCGCGTAGTGTCAGAAATAAGACAGATGAGCTTGAAGCTCAGATGAAAATGGGGAACTATGATATTGTTGGGATAACGGAGACATGGCTGCAAGGGGATCAGGCCTGGGAATTGAGTGTACCAGGGTATACGTGCTATCGTAGAGACAGAAATATGGGAAGAGGGGGTGGGGTGGCCCTGTTGGTGAGAAATGAGATTCAGTCCTTAGCAAGGGGTGACTTAGGAACAGGGGAAGTAGAGTCTGTGTGGATTGTGCTGAGGAACAGTAAGGGTAAAAAGACCCTAATGGGTGTTGTGTACAGGCCCCCAAACAGTAGCGTGGATATTGGGTCCAAGTTGATTAGGGAGTTAACATTGGCATTTACTAAAGGTAATGCAGTCGTTATGGGAGATTTCAACATGCCGGTGAACTGGGAGAATCAGGTAAGTGCTGGACCCCAGGTTAGGGAGTTTGTGGAGTGTCTAAGGGATGTATTTTTGGAACAGCTTGTGCTTGAGCCAACCAGGAACGAGGCTATTTTGGACTTGGTGATGTGTAATGAACAGGAATTGATAAGTGATCTTAAAGTAAAGGAGCCATTAGGAAGTAGTGATCATAACATGATAAGTTTTTATCTACAATTTGAGAGGGATAAGGGCAGATCAGAGGTGTCAGTGTTGCAATTAAATAAAGGAGACTACAGAGACATGAGGGAAGAGCTGGCCAAAGTTAAATGGGCGGATGCCCTGGCAGGAAAGACAGTGGATCAGCAGAGGCAGATATTCTTGGGGATCATACAAAAGATGCAAAAGCAGTTCATTCCAATGAGAAGGAAGAATTCAAAGAGGGGGAAGGGGCCACAGTGGTTGACAAAGGAAGTCAGAAATTGTATAGCATTAAAGAAAAGGAAGTATGACAGGGCTAAGATGAGTGGGAATACAGGTGATTGGGAAAGTTTTAAGGAACAGCAGATCTTAACTAAAAAAGCAATATGGAGAGAAAAAATCAGGTATGAGCTCAGTCTAGCCAGGAATATAAAAGGGGATAGCAAAAGCTTTTTTAGCTATGTGAAGAGAAAGAAGATAGTTAAGAACAATGTTGGCCCCTTGAAGAATGAATTGGGAGAAATTGTTATGGGAAACAGGGAAATAGCAACAGGATTTAATGCGTACTTTAGATCTGTCTTCACCAGGGAGGACACAAGCAATCTCCCAGATGTATGGATGGGCCAGGGTCATAAGATATCAGAGGAATTGAAACAGATTGACATTAGGAAAGAAACTGTGATGAGTAGACTGATAGGACTGAAGGCTAATAAATCCCCGGGTCCAGATAGTCTGCATCCGAGGGTTCTAAAAGAGGTGGCTCAGGAAATTGCGGATGCATTGGTAATCATTTTCCAATGTTCCTTAGATTCAGGATCAGTTCCTGAAGATTGGAGAGTAGCTAATGTTATCCCACTTTTCAAGAAGGGAGGGAAGGAGAAAACGGAGAACTATCGCCCTGTTAGCCTAACGTCAGTCGTGGGGAAGATGCTTGAGTCCATTATTAAGGACGAAATAGTGGCATATCTTGATGGCAGTAATAGGATTAGGCCGAGCCAGCATGGATTTACCAAGGGCAAATCATGCTTGACTAATCTGTTGGAGTTTTTTGAGGGTGTAACAAGGATGTTAGACGAGGGTAAGCCAGTGGATGTAGTGTACCTAGATTTTCAGAAGGCATTCGATAAGATGCCACATAGGAGACTGGTGAGTAAAATCAGAGCTCATGGCATTGGGGGCAGGGTTTCAACATGGACAGAAAACTGGTTGGCAGATAGAAAGCAAAGGGTAGCAGTGAATGGGTGTTTCTCGGACTGGCTGGAGGTGACTAGTGGGGTACCACAGGGCTGTATTGGGACCACAGCTCTTTACGATTTATGTCAACGATTTAGATGAGGGCATTGAAAACTATATCAGCAAGTTTGCTGACGATACTAAACTGGGTGGCAGTGTGACATGTGAAGAGGACGTTAGGAGAATACAGGGAGACTTGGATAGGCTGGGTGAGTGGGCAGATACTTGGCAGATGTCATTCAATATGAATAAATGTGAAGTTATCCACTTTGGAAGCAGGAACAGGAGGGCAGAGTATTGTCTGAATGGTGTAGAGTTAGGTAAGGGAGAAATACAAAGAGACCTAGGAATCCTAGTTCATCAGTCAATGAAGGTGAATGAGCAAGTGCAACAGGCAGTGAAGAGGGCAAATGGAATGTTGGCCTTTATTACAAGGGGAATTGAGTACAAGAGCAAGGATGTCCTTTTGCATTTGTACAGGGCCCTGGTGAGACCACACCTGGAATATTGTGTACAGTTTTGGTCTCCAGGTTTAAGGAAGGACATTCTGGCAATTGAGGAAGTGCAGCGTAGATTCACTAGGTTGATTCCTGGGATGGCAGGGCTGTCTTACGCAGAGAGATTGGAGAGATTGGGCTTGTACACACTGGAATTGAGGAGATTGAGAGGGGATCTGATTGAAACTTTTAAGATAATTAAAGGATTTGATAGGATTGAGGCAGGAAATATGTTCCAGATGTTGAGAGAGTCCAGTACCAGAGGGCATGGATTGAGAATAAGAGGTCAGTTATTTAAAACAGAGTTGAGGGAAAACTTCTTCTCCCAGAGAGTTGTGGAGGTGTGGAATGCACTGCCTCGGAAGACGGTGGAGGCCAATTCTCTGGATGCTTTCAAGAAGGAGCTAGATAGATATCTGATGGATAGGGGAATCAAGGGATATGGGGACAAGGCAGGGACTGGGTATTGATAGTGAATGATCAGCCATGATCTCAGAATGGTGGTGCAGACTCGAGGGGCCGAATGGTCTACTTCTGCACCTATTCTCTATTGTCTATTAGTTTCTGGAATGGCAGGCTCATCCTACAAGAAAAAATTGAGGTTGGGCCTATCTTCTCTGGGACTTAGGTTCAATGAGAAGTGATCTCTTTGAAAGATATAGAATTCTTATGGGGTTTAACAGTCTGATTTTTCCATGGTTTGACTGTCTAGGACCAAAAATCAGTCTTGAGGGGTAGACTACTCAGGTCAAAAGTGAGGAATTTCTTCAACTGGAGGGTTGTGAGTCTTTGGAAGTCACTGAGTCTATTTGAAACAATTTATAGATTTTTAAATATGAGAATTGGGGGGGCTAGGGGGGGCATATTATGTTAATGCAGGAAAATGACACTGACAGATGGCCTTGTTAGATGGTACAGTAGCCACAAGGGGTTAAATGGCCTACTCTTGCTTCTAGTTCTCATGTTGCTGTGTGTGAAACGGAGAAACAAATATATCCTGAAGGAAAAGAAGGAACTTCAGATAGTAAGGAACTGGAAATAGTGGAAGGGGGTGAAACAGGGGTAAGACCAGTGATACACTGTAGGTGGATGGAGAGATAGTAAGTGATTACAAGGTGAAGGGAGAGTCTGCGAGGAAACGGAGACGATGGGAGAGTCTGCGAGGAAACGGAGACGATGGGAGAGTCTGCGAGGAAACGGAGACGATGGGAGAGTCTGCAAGGAAACGGAGACGATGGGAGAGTCTGCGAGGAAACGGAGACGATGGGAGAGTCTGCGAGGAAACGGAGACAAGGGAGAAAAAAAGCAGGTAGAGGTGGTGGGAGGCAGTCTGGAGGAATGGAGGAAGAGAGACAGTGAGAGACTGGAGGAAGGAGGGAGAGGCATTCTTTTTCATATCTACTCAAGCTATCTCAAATTTGCCTCTTTACCTTTGATAAGCTTGTCTCAATACTCACAATGCAATGACACTCCTTGCATTTGTTAGTTGGGTGTGGAAAGTTGGCACCATTAGGATATTCCTTACCAGCATACTGACAACCTGTAGAGAAATAGAAAGAGACAGAGAGAGACAAAGAGAGACAGAGGACAGCTCAAAACATTCTCTGCACTTTCTCTGGGAATGCTCAGACAGGCTGCATGGCTGTAGCTACAACGGCAGGGGCTTCGTTCCTTTGCAATCTGGACACCGTTCGGTCTCTGCTCACCCCTCCCAGCCTTTACTCCATGCAGGTATCCCGCTGCACATCTGCTGTTCCTCTCTCTCTTTCTGCTGTACCCCGCGATCCCATTCCCTCATCCCAATCTTCTTGCCCCCACATCTGATCCTGATCTGCTTTTGCCCCACCTCCACAGTAGATTCAACATCACCATCCCCAACACGCCCTCCCGCTAACTCACCCCTCATCACCCACCAGCCGGTCTGTGTCATTACCGTTACAGTTGTTTTGACAGCAGGTCCCGGAGAGCGGATAGGAGCAGAGGGCGCTAATACAATCCCTCTCCGTACAGATCACTTGGCCGTTCAAACAGGCACACTCCTGGCAAGAGTTCTCAGGGTTTGGGAACCGCTGACCATCTACTAATACTCGATTCTCAAGCACACAGTCTGCAAACAGAAACAAAGCATATCACAAATGTTCTTTCCTCCAGTTCTCTTTTAATGGCTGCTCACAGTCTTGCATCTTTGCCACTCCAATACTGCAGTTGTACTGGGGAATAAATGCAATGTGGAGACCCCAGGTGTGTCAGTACCTGTGGATCAGGTCACAGGGAGATTCAGTAACTGTGGTGTTATGGACCAGTGTGTCAGTGTCTGTTGAACAGGGCTGCAGGGAGAACCAGCCACTCTGGAGTTGAGTGTCAGTGACGCTGTGAAATGTGCCTGCGTACTTGGGTGACTTATCGCAGAGTGTGTCAGTACCTTCAATTGTATCTGAGTAAGTCAGTACCTTTTTTATTTAGGGATACAACACAGTAAACAGGCCCTTCCAGCCCAACAAAATCACAGCTTCCAGTTGGACCCATGTGACCAATTAACCTGCAATCTGCATTTTTGGAATGGGGGCGCCCACACCAGGAGAACGTACTAACTTTTTACAGACAGCGGCAGAGTCGAACCCGGGTCACTGGCGCAGTAACAGTATTACTGCTGTTACCATACTGACCCACTTTGTTCATCGGGTCACTTTGCAGAAGGCAAATCCAAGTATCAAGGGACTAAATACAACTTCCAGCTCCTTTAGAAGTGTCCAAATTCTTACAACTTGTAATTCTCTGCGAGACATCTTGCTGTTGACTATCGCCTCAAGTAGGATCAATGACTGGAAATGACACCCAGTCATTGAGTACTTGACTGAAATAATGGAGATGTTATCGTGTCACCTTGACTTCATGTCTCGACCAATGGCGAGAGCTGCAAGTGCACATGAGTCAGAGCCTACTATCTATTTCCTCCACTGACGCTGGGCCTCAGATTCTAACATCTGATCTTACCGGGGCACTTGGCGCAGCACTGCCCTGGCTTCCTCTCCGGCCTGTTGCAGGTAACTGGGGGACAATCTGTCAGGACACAGTGTACCGTGCCGGTCTGTCAGGAGGGAAATCATTGGATCAGACGCTTGTTCAGAAGTGCACCCTTCATTCAAGGCAAGGCAAGTTTACTTGTATAGCACTTTTCAAACACAAGATAGTTCAAAGTGCTTTACACAAAACAAGATATAAAAATCAAACATCAAATTTCAGACAATATATAAGAGAATAAAATCACACATACAAAAGATTAAAAAAAGGAATGAAAGCTACAGCGAAAAGACTTTTTAAAAAAAGCTTAAAATTGGAGCGGATTTCAGATCCTCTGGAAGGTTATTCTAGATATTTGGAGCATTGTAACTAAAAGCTGCTTCACCATGTTTAGTTTTGACACTGGTGACAGTAAGCAGACCTGCCCCAGATGAACTGAGAGCTCGGGTAGGTTCATAATGCAGCACGAGATTGGAGATGTATTTTGGCCCGAAACCATTCTGTGCTTTATAACCCAGTAGTACTATTAAATCAATTCTTTGATAAACAGGAAGCCAATTTAGCAATCTAAGAACTGGAGTGATATGTTCTACTTTCTTGGTCTTAGTGAGGACTCCAGCAGCAGCGTTCTGAATGAGCTGCAGCTGTCTGAGGGATTTTTACAGAGACCTGCGAAAAAGCCATTATAGTAGTCAAGCCAACTAAAAATAAATGCTTGATGAGTTTTTCTGGATCTTGCTGAGACACAAGTTCTTTAACTCTTGCTTAATTTTGAAGATGGCGTAGCCTGACTTTGTATTTGTCTCAATGAGACAGTTAAAACTTCAGTTGGAGTCCATCAAAGCACCAAGGTTTCTGGCTCAGCAGCATTAACACATTCTCACCAAACATTCATCTCCCACCAGTCCAATCCAGCAGCAGGGCCCTGCCCAGCAGAAATCAGTACTGCCCCATGACATAGTCACCTTCCTAATGGCGCTGGAAGACCGGGTAATTGATCCTACCTGACAGTGGCAATTCTGGCATGGGTTGTCTGGGTCAATGAACTCCTGCCCACTGACATACTGTCTCTTGTTGTAAGTGCATTGGTCACAAGAGAGACAGCATTCACCTAGGGAAAGAATATTCCGGCAAATTAGATTTAAAAAAAAAACATCATTACAGCCCAGACCTTTCACCTGACCCAGTGACTCCAATTTTGATCCCCTGACCCGACCTCCCATTTCTTGCTCAGATTCCTCTGCTCATCATCCTATGGGCTGTATCCAGCCAAAATCTTCCCTGTAAACTGAAAGTTCACCTTTACTCTGTGTTTTGATCAATCTGCCTTGATGTTACTCAGATGATCTTGGTTTTGGACATACCATTGTTTGAGGAAGGGTGTTGGCAGGTGACGGCTGGGCACTGCTTGGGTCTGCAGATGGTGTCACCATTGACACAGGTACAGATGGTGCACTGGTTCTCCTCCAGCTCCCATTTCACTCCATCTTCATACTCCAGTCCCTGCATAACACATACTGACAGAGGAGAAACAGACAGCTAAGTATGGCACTAAGGACAGGAGTCGTTTGAACAGCAGGAGAGGTCACTTGACCGCTGACCCTACTCTTCCCCTCAATAAGATCATGGTTGATCTGATGGTAACAGTTATGATATGTAAATCCAAAACATAAAAACTAATTGAAAGGAAACCAAGAGAGTTGGGAATGTGAATCTAAATTTGTTCTTATTTTAAGCAAGGTGCATATGTATGACGTGGTAGTGTCATGCCATTTGCAATTCATGTATTTTGTACATATAACTATAATGAATCACTTAAAAACAAAGAATGCTTAATCAAACAACATGCTTACAATATTACTGAAACATTAAATACCCAACAGTAACCTCAGCTCTGCATTTACCCCGTTCCTAGTAATTGTTCACTCATTTGCTCATCCAGAATGAATTCATCACTGTATTCTGATATTCTGTGTCCACTGTCTTTTGAGGAAAGCCTTAGGATCCTCAAAGTATTTGCCCAATCTGTCTTAAATGTATGATTTCTTATCTTAAGTGCTGAGGATTTAGGTTTTGCAAGATACAGAAATATTTGCCTCCACATCTATCCTATTAGAAAACTTTCAGGATCCTACCAACATCACAACCCGCTCATTACAGATATCAGTTGAGCAAAGCTCCCTGTAATTGCTTCTACCATACTTGCTTGCTACAATAGAAAAACAATACCGTACACAGTACGCTGTACAGGGTCTAATCCAACTGTGATATTGTCACATTATTAATCCATCCCTCACCACCATGTCTGGCAAGTACGCGGCAGTGTACTTTGGCAGTTACTGACCGTTAACTGCACCTCTGAAATCTCCACTTATCTCAATGATGATACCTGGGTAACTAGTATAGTGAATTGAACTGGACCTCCAGCTCGCCTGCACCCTGGGCTCAGGCATAGTCCTCATTCTGAATTCAGTCCCCTCCTCCAATGCATCCCAGACTCTGTTTCTTCCAGATGTCCAACAAGCTCCGAGGTATGATTACTGTAGCCAAGGGCATGATACTTGACATGGTCAGTCTTGACTTGTGGGGGCAGGAATATGGATCAGGACTTAAAATTAAACAGTGGGAAGGGGATTATGAGCTTGGGGATTCATGTCTTGGGTTAAGGTGTCACTGAGGATGTTGATTCAGAGAGTTACCTACCTTTACACGTAGGACAGCACTGGTCTGGAGGTTTGAATGGGTTGGCACAAGGCAGAAATGGGCAGACCTCCTCTTGACATCGTACATTTCCATCCTAAACAAAGAAATGTTTCAAACACAGCATCAGAATTCTTCTGTCAATATCCCCTCAATAGCTTTCAGCTCCAAACTGCTTTCATCCCAGCATGTGTTACTGCATGATCTTGGATTTGTTCACAAACCTTCTTGCTTCACCAGTACAAAACCATCCTTGAAAGCCATCCACTTTCCCCTTCACCTGGTCTCACCTAACACCTGGCAGCTTGTACTCCTTTCTTCCCCCCCACCCCACCTTCTCATTCTGGTTTCTGCCCCCTTCTTTCCCAGTCCTGACAAAGGACCTCAGCCTGAAATGTTGACTGTTTACTCCTCCCAACAGTTGCTGCCTGACTCGCTAAGTTCCTCCAGCACTTTTTTGCGGTGTTGCTACATATCAAAGTGGAGGGGTTTTGTAAACTTCCCACATTCTCCAAATCCGAACCCAGAAAGCTATTTTTAAAATGTACACATATACCAACAGACGTTGCTTGAGAACATATACTCACTGTGCAGGTACACTGAATGCAGGGCCCAGCAAACGGCGGCTGGAATGTCTGACCATTGTTAATGAGCACGCTCTCATACTCACACACTGCACAAGGAAAAGTACAAATCTTATCTTAGATCAACAACACCACTTTGAGTATTTTTACACAAGATATTCCTTTACTTTAACATACTCTCCAGTCACAAATCTGGAGTGGGAACTTAATTGTATATGAACATTTTGAAAGTGGGACTCAGAAACAAAAGCAGAAGATGTCAGAAAAACTCAACAGGTTATCAGTATCCGTGGAAAGTGAGAGAACTGATGCTTCAATTCGGAAAGAGAGAAGGCAAGCTAGAACTAAATTGCAGAGAAGTGAGGAGGGATGTATAGGATAAAGCAAATTTCTGCGAAAGAGTCCTGACGAAGGGTCTCAGCCCGAAACGTCGACAGTGCTTCTCCCTGTAGATGCTGCCTGGCCTGCTGTGGTCCACCAGCATTTTGTGTGTGTTGTTGTTCTGCAAAAGAGTGTAACCATGGTTGCCATGGAGATAATTTGTATGGGTCTATCCATCAATTGGGCTAGGGGCTCAAAATATAGACAAGGAACTTTAATGTGTTGCAAATAACAAGGCAGCAGGACATGTCCAGTATGTCAGGTGTGCCAGCTGAGAAAGTGGGAGTGGTTAGAGAATTACAGTGCCACTCTCCCTGCTGGACACATTGCTGCCTTTCAGGTTCAGATTTCAGGCAACTTGCATTCCCTCTCTGTAGCTGAACCAGCCCCTTCTGGGAAAGCTGTCTATCTGTGATATAGGCTCAGTTTTATCCTTCCATCAGTATAGGCTGACTTGCTGGGTGGGTCCCATGTACCCACAGTTTAAGACAGATTACATTTCCATGATCGCGCCATCAAACTGCCCCATTAGCCCACTGGCTGGAGGACCTTTACCATCTACCTCTGTGGAGATCCTGACAGAACCATAGAACACTACAGCACAGAAAACAGGCCATTTGCCCCTTCTGGTCTGTGCCAAAACTTTAATCCGCTCGTCCCATTGACCTGCACCCAGTCCATAACCCTCCAGACCTTTCCCATCCATGTATCTATCCAATTTATTCTTAAAACGTAAGAGTGAGCCCGCATTTACCACGTCAGATGGCAGCTCGTTCCACACTCCCACCACTCTCTAAGTGAAGAAGTTCTCCCTAAACCTTTCCCCTTTCACCCTAAAGCTAAGTCCTCTGGTATTTATCTCTCCTAATCTAAGTGGAAAGAGCCTACTCGCATTTACTCTGTCTATACACTAATCACAGGTATTCCCTTTGGCCCATCCATCACTCCTCACTTTCTTTGGAACTTAATACTAACTTGCTTTCTTTTCACTTTGGTCCTGATCTATTACTCTTCCCACACACATGGAGTCAGTTGTTGGGTATTTCCAGCATCTTTTGTGTGCAGTTAGGATTCAGCTGGCTGAAACTGGGGTCTTGGTCATGGGCTCACAGATTGGAGAGAGTTGTAAACTGACTAATTGGAGTAAATTGTCAGTTGTCCCAGCATCTTTATGCCTTCTGTAGGTGGATGAATACATTACTAAAGCTCAAGTCAAGGACTATACTGGATCGCGAATAAACTCTTCTCGGGCTTCGAGCCGGGTGCAGGTATTGATTATAACCGAAGTTTCGATGACATACTCTGCCATCTTCTTCTCGGACGATGCCTGGGTAAGTCTAGTCCGGTGGTATTTATACCCGTGTTCTGCCCCTCTTGATTGGTTAGTTCTCATCCAATCATGTTTCTGCTCTCCAACATTGTTTATAATTGAATTCTATTCTTACTTAGAATGAGAACTTCATTTTCGTTAAAAATTCTCTTCCTCTAGTTTCAATAGCTTCCTTTACCCAAAAGACCTCGGTGCAACACAGTAGTTTTGTGCCATCAAAGTCAATCCTATGGCCATTGCGAATGCAGTGCTCTGCTTCCGGCAATTTCTCCAGGTAACCCAAACTGATATACCTCCTATGCCCAGGAGGGCTTATTCCACTCTGTATCTTGATAAAAATTAAAAAAAAATATATCAATTTTCTCCTGCCTACCCTCAACATCACTCTGGGTTCTGTTCAAAATTTGCATTTCTCTGGAACTTTCATTCTCCCAAACTGAAGCTGAATTTTAGTGCATCATTATGCAAGCTCCAGTAAGTGAGGTGATAATAACTGGCTACATAATCTGTTTAACGCTGTTGGTAAAGGGATAACGTTTGACAAGGACACTGGGACAACCTTCCCAAATTCTCTTTAAATGACATTCACCCGAAGAAGTTTTGATCTAATCTTCCATTAGAAGAAAACACTCCTGCTTCTTCATTTATGATCTGAAAGTGTGAACTTCACTTTTGCAATTAAAAAAAATGAATTTTGTGAAATTTTGTAAACAGGACTCGAGCCCAGGATCTGCTGATTCACAGATGAGGATTTATCATACTGCACCAGGCTTTCAATCCTCACTTTGCACCTGCTTACTAGATCAGCTGTGTAATCACTCATAGGCTTATACCTGGAAAGTCAGAACATGTTCATAACGTGTTCATGATATTAATTTGTCAGTTTTCTTGTGAATATTGTGTATCTGATGCTATTTGCTTATGACGCTGTTTGAAGGAAATATTTCATTGTACCTGTGCAGACATGTATCTCTACATACGACAATAAACTCAACTTTGATTTTGGACCTTGACAATTAAACGTGTCAATACTTCAAAATGCTGGAAAATGTAACTTCAAGATGCACAGAATGACTGAAACCATGACTTGTTTCTTTTGTGCAGGAAAACACAATTAAGTACTGACTAAGGCAACTTAATGACCTGTGATAAATACTTTGAATGGCCTGGTTTACCCGTCCAAGGTCACGGATAAATAAACCAACCCTTCAAATCTAGCACTCATTACAGAAATGACCTGTCATAAAACAAATGAGTCCTATAGAATGGTAGCACTGGAGAGGAGACTCCTATAAAAATTTGATCAGTTGTAAATTGCTTCATTATTCTAACCAGCTTGAAATGTCATATTGTGATAACCTACTGCAAGTTAAACAAAAAACTAATGTTCACCTTTTTGTCAGGTCACTCAAACCCACCTATCAACCTATCCCACAGAGAGCTGAAGGTTTTATCATCCTCCTAGTGGGCCAAGTATCTGCATTTCTATCAGTGTTCCTGGACAGCCATACTTGGTTTATCTCTGCGAATCTGACCAGTTGTATGTTCTATTGGTATCACCGCCCAGGACGTGCTCTCCTCACACTGCTGCTATCAGCAGCAAGAGTCTTAGAATTTGCACCACCCTGTTTAGGAACCATTACTACTCCTCAGCCTTCAGGCTCCCCTTGAACAAAGGGGATAACTTCACTCAACTTCACTTGACCGTCATTGAAATGTTACCAGAACCAATGGAGTCACCTTCAAGGACTGTTCATTGCATGTTCTCAATATTTATTTCTTATTTATTTGTAATATTGTTTCTTCTTTTTGCATCTGCACAGTTTGTTGTCTTCTGCACTCTGGTTGAAAGCCCTAGTTTGGCAGTCATTCATTGATCCTGTTATCGTTATTGTTCTATAGATTTGTTGAGTATGCGCACAAGAAAATATATCTCAGGGATGTGTATGGTGACTAGCATGCACTTTGATAATAAATTTACTTTGAACTTTGCTTTCGGTTCCTCCAGTTGCTTTTCCCAATTACTCCAGTAGGAAACTCTCAAGATGACATGTTTACTCACTGTTGCATGACGGGCAGCACTGTCCAACCAAGTTGGCTGGATGACTACATCGAACAGGTGGACAATTCTGGGCCATTCGGTCACAAGATACTTTACCAGCCTATCAAAGAAGAGATCAACAATATCACGAATCTTAGACACATTTCAGCAACTGAAGTTGAGGTAGAGCAAGAAATCCCCATCAGCTTCTCCATAACAACCAGAGTGAAATCATGTGTCAGCAAGTGAGCTGAGATTATGATGAATGACTCCAATCATTCCCAGCTGAAAGGACCTGCAGACCCCTTGCATTAGATTGACCAAGTTGTGATGGTGGGTGGTATAGATGGTACAGGTGGTACTCTTATCTGTAAGATACCTGTTATTGTTAACAATAATTCAGGCACAGAACTTCCAATACTAAAACAGTTACTCCAAAATTTAAAATTGATTATTTAAGCAAAAACATTGATATTAGAAGTGAGTCTCCATCATGGTGATCAAAAGGCTACTGAATTGTAAGATTCCATCTGGTTCACTGATGTCTTTCAAATGAGCCATCGTCACCCAGTCCAAACAACACGTGACTTTGGGCCACCACCCCTCAGAAATGGTCTAGTTATTTACTGTGGACAGCGGTAAATCACCACCAGGATCACACAACAAATGCATCTTGCCAGTAATGAACTAAAACGAGGAAACGTGCAGCCAAACAGCCAATCATTGCACTAAGGCCTTAAGCAATAAGTAAAATTTCTCTGGAACTTTGCTAAGGTCAGGGAGGAGTGGGAGAGAGAGAGCAGAAACTAGACATCTGTGCATTCAGGTGGAGAATACCATGGGTTTAACTCTGCTCCACCAGCTTTCAGGTGGGGAGAAGATCTGAGATACACTGGTGATAACTTTTCTGATACTTACCCTCGAATTGTGCTTTACTTGAAGTTAGGGTGAGCTGACATTTAGCAATGGTGTTTCACACTCACCTCACAATGGCAGCTCAGGCAGGGTTTTGACCAAGGTATGAAAGTCTGTCCATCAGAGAAGGTTCGAGATTCGTACTCGCATTCTGTACACCTGCCAGTTAAAAGAGACATGTTCACTGCTCTACCTGCAGACACATCCAATCCATCAATGAGTCAGGCACTCCTCGTTGCACCAAACACATCACGCTTTACACGTGAAGATCAGCTCACAATGCTCTCTGGGATACGAGGGCAGCTCAGTGTTTGAGAGGAGGGATCAGGAGATCTGGAAATGAACTTTCAGAGTCATTTTAAACCCCAAAGGTTTAAATGCCCTGCAGCCTACCCATTAACCAAATCAAGACACTTTTGATACACAAAACCAGGAGTTCACTGGGTCTGTACTGAGCCCCATGAAGCAGACACAGTGCCGAGCCCTACAAACTAGCCCATCTCTTTTGATCTCAAACCCCAAGACCTTCCCCACTGGTGCATTAAGCTGAGCACCTGGGACAGCATTCGCCTGGTTCCTGGGTGGGGTTCCTGCAAGTCACAGCCTGACAAGACACTGCTGCACAGTGAACATCTCCGTCCTGTGGAAAAACACAAAACATTTCTGTGTTAGAGAGTCCTATGTGTCTGCAACACCAACATATCATATTACCACAAGTGTATGACAGGAAAAAAATAGGATGTGTATGCTAGATCTAATCTGTGTAAGACCATAAAACATAGGTGCAGAATTACGCAATTTGGCCCATAGAGCCTGCTCCATTATTCCATCTTGGCTGATTTATTGTCCATCCCCACCCTTAAATATGCCCAACGTCTTGGCTTCCATAGTGGTGATGAATTTCATAGATTCGCCAACCCCTCCTCATCTCTGTTCTAAACAGATGTCCCTTTATTCTGAGGCTGTGCCCTCTGGTCCTAGACTATCCCACTATAGGGAACATCCTCTTCACTTCTACTCTATCTAAGCCTTTCAATATTTGCTAAGTTTCATTGAGATCCCTCCTTGTTCTTTTAAAATGCAGCAAGTACAGGCCCAGAGCCATCAAACACTCCTCATAAACAAGAGAAAATCTGCAGATGCTGGAAATCGGAACAACACATACAAAATGCTGGAGGAATTTAGCAGGTCAGGCAGCATCTATGAAAAAAAGCATAGTTGATGTTTCAGGCCGAGACCCTTCAGCAGGATTGGAGAAAAAAAGATGAGTAGATTTAAAAGGTGGGGAGAGGGAGTGAGAAACACAAGGTGATAGGTGAAACCTGGAGGGGGAGGGATGAAGTAAAAAGCTGGGAAGTTGATCAGTGACAGAAACAGAGGGCCAAGGAAGAAAGATAAAGGTGGTGGTGGGGAGGAACCCCAGAGGGAGGCGATGGGCCAGCAAGGAGATAAGGTGAGGGAGGGAAAAAGGATGGAAAATGGTGAGGGGGGTTGTTGGGGGGCATTACTGGAAGTTTGAGAAATCGATGTTCATGTCATCAGGTTGGAGGCTACTCAAACAGAATATAAGCCTTTGTTCCTCCAACCTACGTGTGGCCTCATCATAACAGTGGAGGAGGCCATGGATGGACATATCGAATGGGAATGGGAAGTGGAAATAAAAGGGGTGGCCACTGGAAGATCCTGCTTGTTCCGGCAGACGGAGCACAGATGCTTGGCGAACAGGTCCCCCAATCTATGTTGGGTCTCACATACCCCATCCTCCTTCCACCCTACCAGGGATAGGGTTCCTTTTGTCCTCACCTACCAGCCCACCAGCCTCCACGTCCAGCACATAATTCTCTGAAACTTCTGTCACCTCCAGCGGGAATCTCATGCACGTCCTCTCATCCCATCCTCCTTCCACCCTACCAGGGATAGGGTTCCTTTTGTCCTCACCTACCAGCCCACCAGCCTCCACGTCCAGCACATAATTCTCTGAAACTTCTGTCACCTCCAGCGGGAATCTCATGCACGTCCTCTCATCCCATCCTCCTTCCACCCTACCAGGGATAGGGTTCCTTTTGTCCTCACCTACCAGCCCACCAGCCTCCACGTCCAGCACATAATTCTCTGAAACTTCTGCCACCTCTAACGGGATCCCACCACCAAGCACATCTTTCCTTCCCCCCACTTTCTGCTTTCTGCAGGGATCACTCTCTACGCGACTCCCTTGCCCATTTGTCCCCTGCCCACTGATCTCCCTCCTGGTACTTACCCTTGCAAATGGAACAAGTGCTACATTGCCCTTACACTTCCTGTCTCAGTACCATTCACGGCTCTGAACAGTCCTTCCAGATGAGGTGACACTTCACCTGTGAGTCTGTTGGGGTCATTTACTGTGTCTGGTGTTCCCTGTGTGGCCTCTTGTATATCAGTGAGACACGATGTAGATTGGGAGACTGCTTCCCAGTGGCCACCCAATTTAATTCCATTTCCTGCTCCCATTCCGATATGTCTATCCATGGTCTCCTCCACTGTTGTGATGAGGCCACATGCAGGTTGGAGAAACAACACCTTATACTCCATTTGGGAACCCTCCAACCTGATGGCATGAACATTGATTTCTCAGACTGCCGCTAACACACCCCAACCCTTCACCACTCCCATTCCCTTGTCCCTCCCTCACCTTATCCTCTTGCCCACCCATTGCCTCCCTCTGGTGTTTCTCCCCCCACTTTTTCTTTTTTCCATGGCCTTCTTCTCTTTCACCAATCAACTACCCAGCTCTTTACTTCATCCCTCCCTCTCCAGGTATCAACTGGTGATTCTCTCTCCCCTCCCCCCCACCTTTTAAATCTACTCCTCAGCTGTTTTTTTCTCCAGTCCTGCTGAAGGGTTTCGGTCCAAAACATCGACTGTACTTTTTTCCATAGATGCTGCCTGGCCTGCTGAGTTCCTCCAGCAATTTGTGTGAAATACTCCTCATATGTTCAGCCTCACTCTCTTAAACCTCCTTTGGCTTTCTCCAATGCCAGCACATTATTTATTTCTTAGGTATGAGGCACAAAACTGCCTACAATACTTCAAAACGTGATCTGACCAAGGCCTTATAAATCTCAGCATTATATCCTTGTTTTTATATTCTAGCCCTCTTGAGATAAATGCTAACATTACATTTGCCTTCCTTGCCAATAACTGAATCTGTAAGTTATTGCACCATGACTGTAAGTATTTGATGGATGAATGCGAGGGTGCTATATTCTATGACTAATCCAAGCTGAACCATTTCTGGCATATTTGACGGGGACAGTGTAGGAAGAGATGCTTTTTGCATCCAGCCCACACTGTACATGCATTAGTTTTCAAACTGAGATTGTCCCTCTCATTAACATGGAAACATAGAAATCTACAGCACACTATAGGCCTTTCAGCCCACAATGTTGTGTCAACCATGTAAACTTCTCTGGAATTTCCCAGCGCATAGCTCTCTATTTTTCTAAGCTCCACATACTTATCTAAGAGTCTCCTAAAGACCCTATTGTATCCGCCTCCACCACCATTGCTGTCGTGCATTCCACGCACCCACCACTCTCTGTGTGAAAAACTTACCTCTGACATCCCCTTGTAACTACTTCCAAGCACCTTAAAACTATGCCCCCTCATGTTTGCCATTTCAGCCCTGGGAAAAAAGCCTCTGACTATCCACATGATCAAATGCCTCTCATCATCTTATACAGTTCTCAGGTCACCTCTCATTCTCCATCGCTCTAAGGAGAAAAGGCCAAGTTCACTCAACCTATTCTCAAAAGGCATGCTCCCCAATCCAGGCAACATCCATGTAAATCTCCTCTGCACCCTTTCTATGGTTTCCACATCCTTCCTGTAAGGAGGTGACCAGAGCTGAACACAGTACTCCAAGCGGGGTCTAACTAGGATTAGACAAGGTTAACTAAAGCTAACTAAAGTAGGCAAAGAAGCCAAAAAGAACAACTGGATAATAGACAGGATTTCAGAGTGTATAGTAAAGAGGTATCTTACCTGACAACTACAATCTGTACACGGATCTCCACTGGGCACCTTCTCGCCATTCAGGTATACCTGTCCATTGAGAGAACAGTCTACAGAGACAGACAGTCATGCTGATGTTAACTGCAGGATAGATAACTATCTGAAATCTTCCACAATTAACTCTAGTGTAACAGCAACTTAAGGAATGGTAAAACTGAGATTGTTGTCACTGATTGGCAGGTAGATAGAGAACCAAGCAGTATCAGTTTCTCCTGACATTCTATTCAGTTACACCATAGGGGCAGAGATCTGGGTGAGGTAGACCCAAGCACTGGGAGCCAGGGGCATGATTCTGGGGGGATGGAGAGTGATGGAGAGGAATGAATGACAATAGCACTGGCAGTCATGAAGCACGAGGAGTGAGGTTGTGTAGACAGTGAGGAGTGGCGATGAAATGACTGCATGACCATAAAACACAGGAGCAGAATTAGGCCTTTTGGTCCATCAATTTTGGTCCACTATTTGAACACGGCTGATCTTGTGATTTTTGACCACATACGAGACTGAGTTTGTGATTGCAAGGGTGGAAGTGGGAGTACAAAATGAGGCATTTAGTGAGAGAACACACACACGCATATATGTATGCAAGGGTACATGGATTACTATGTGACAGCAAACTAATGTATTTATCAGAGTGTGTGGCCATCAGAAAGAACATGGCCTTGCGTAGCTGAATGAATGATTGTGAGGAGGTACTGTATGTATAATATGGATTACCAAACTACTGAACTATTGTGGACACAGCTCAGCACACCACAGACACCAGCCTTCCCTCTATGGTTCTTGCTGCCTTAGTAAAACAGCTAAAATAATCTAAGACCTCACTCACTCCAGACATTCTGTCTTCTCCCCTCTCACTTCGTGGAGAAGATACTAGACTCTGAAAGCACGTGCCACCAGGCTTAAGGACACGTCCTATCCTGTTGTTATCAGACTCTTGAATGGACCTCCTGTACAATAAGTTGATCCTTGTCCTCCCAATCTCGCACTTTATCATTCACCTGCACTGCACTTTTCCAGTTGCTTTTACACTTCATTCTGCATTGTTATTATTTTCCTTTCTTGTAGCTCAGCGCACTGTGTAATGATTTGACCTGTACGAACAGTAAGCAAGGCCAATTTTTCTCTGTATCTAGGCATATGTGGCAATTGTAAACCAATACCGATACCAATCTCTTGTAAAGGGCTCTCACCATCGCAGAGGGGACAGCAGGTTCCGTACAGGGCCGGGACAGGATTCCTGCAGGTAGCCTCACAGTGTTTCTGTTCACACACAACCTGCCCATCCTGCGGAACAGAAAGGAGAACAATTTGTTTGGTTTTCGAAGGTCTGTCCATTCCTCTCCTGAAGTTACCATTTCCTCACTGCAGGAAGAACCTTCAACAGCAGTATTAGTTTGCTTCTGTCAACAACAAGAGTTTCTCTACACACCTGTGCATGAAAGAGGCACACCCGTACACTGCACAGACATACGTGGAAGCACACAGTCACAAGCATTCTGCTGAAAACGGCCTCTGCAGTATGTATACTCACTCCTCCGATGGGACTGCTGTCATTCAAGGGAGACTAATGTTTGGGACTGAACAGTCCCTGTTAATGATGCATGGCTCAGAGCTGCTGCCAGTCAGGGGCTGCACTGGTGAAACCCACTCTAGTTGAGAAGAAATGGGAGGAATAGATACTGGAGCTGCTGCAGGTGTGATTTTTGCACCCTGTATTCCAGCTGGCCATGTACACTACCATTCTACAAAATGTCCATTTTAGCACAGTGGAGAACAAGCAGAACAACACGAAGGTGCAGGTCTGGAAAAGCTGCATAGGTAGGGAGGGGAATGAAGTGAACACCCTGAAGTTATTCAATGCCTGTGGCAGGGCTTGGAGGGACAGCATTGCCTGTAGTGACAGCCTTGCATTTAGAATAACTACCTGAATAATTTCTCTAGTGTGGCTGGATAAATTTGAGAAAGTTTTTAAAACATTTTAAGAAACTCAACTGTTCTTGTTGATTAATGACGTGCATTCTTCATAATGACATGTTATAATATTATCTGGTAAAACATATCCATTCATTGTACATTGCTATTACATAAAGGGAAGACCAAAGGGAAATATACAGGTAAAGGAAGGTGAGGATGCTTCATTTCTTCAAAAGCTGCAAGTTGTTCATTACCTCAGAGAGAGAAGCAGCGAAGTAAACAAGCAGGAATACAATGATGATGGCACTGGCCTGGCAGACAACGCTTCTGATGACATGAAACGACAACATGAGGAACAAGACTATGAGCTACAGAAACAGACCAATGGGGACCAGGTTTAGCAGGTGAAGCCAATGCAACTGAAGCAGGTCAATTCAACAGCAGTCTTGCCTTGTCGAGCAGTACCATTGGCAGTTCCAAACTTCATAGATTGTTGAAGCTTCAGCCACTTAACAACATAAAAGGACTAAAAAAATGTTCTGGTTCTCAAAGGCTGTTCAATGCTGCTCTGCAGAACTGCTTAATTTATTTACTACCACTAGATATATCTATTACCCTCCCTGCAAACTTCTTCCAAATATTCAAGGGGTCATGTTAAAAGACGGGACGCTGCCAGTTACATCATTGGACAATGATCTTGTTCAGAAGAGGCAACAGGAAACTAACTTCAAGGGACAATATTAGGAAATTGTTCTTTAACAGTTAAAATGAATGTTAAAATGTAGCTTTTGGAAAATATTGACCTACCCGGTACTTCATTCCAACAATCAGTTAAACTATTTCCATTGAACCCATGAACACTACCTCACTATGGTTTATTTCTATATTTCGCACTGCTTATTTAATTCAACTAATTTACATACATGCTTACTTACTTTACATACTTACTGTAATTCACATTTTTTTTCTATATTATCACGTATTGCAATGTACTGGTGCCGCAAAGTTAACAAATTTCACGACATATGCTGGTGATATTAAACCTGATTCTGATTCCAATTTCCGTGCAGAATCTTTAAACTGTGTAAAGATATGTATGAGACTGTCCCACACAATTATCAAAGTGATTTGACTTACACCCAAAAAGAAAAATGGTTTGCAGCTGAGCACGGACCTTACCTTGGGGGAGCCTAACATTTTGCCCAGAATTTATTTTATGTTGGCTTGTCATTTATTGGACGTTGAACATTCACTATGGTGTGATGTTTGAACAAAACTTGTCACAATATTACTAACAAATAAATGCACAGCACTGCTATTCACCCAACTTACATGGAAAAGAAACTTCCTGATGAAGTCAGACAATCAAAATTCTTTGTATAGAATACACCAGGCACGCAACAAAATTGCTATACATTTCAATGCAATGTCAGTCAACTGTTCTCAACATTGGCATTGTTCTTTGATTTTCCCCTGACCTAACCAGTTACAAACTCTGAAACAGAACCTGCATTTTCAAAGGCATTGGGTTCTCTTGTCCCTGATGGCAGTCAAAGTAGAATTGGTTCAACAACTCATTTCATTTGGACAAGACTTTTCCTCTCTCAAAGCTTGTAAGAAACTAATCATTGAAAACACAAGATCTACCCATTTCAAAATGTTATCTGTTTGTATTTTGCACACTTTGATGCATTATAAACAAGTGGATATATGAAAGGACAATTTACAATTTAGGTGTAGCACAAGTTCGGTGTTTCAGGAAAAATTAGAAAAAAATCTGCTTTATTTTGACTAGAAAAATCATCTATAGGCGTCTTAGATAGGTGCTTGAGGTGACTTGAGTGGCAGATTGTTGTGGTCTTGATCCCATGGTAGCATAGTAGTTAGCACAATGCTTTACAGTACTAGTGGCACAGGTTCAATTCCTACCACTGACTGTAAGGAGTTTGTAAATTCTCCCATGACTATGTGTGTTTCCTCCAGTTTCCTCCCACAGTCCAAAGATGTAGGTTAATTAGTCATTGTAAACTGTCCTGTGATTAGACTAGGATTAAAATTGGAGGATTGGTGGCCGGCATGGCTCAAAAGGCCAGGAGGGTCTATTCCACACTGTACCTCATTAAAAAATTAAGAACAATTTTATACATATTTTCCTAAGGCAGTCGTTTTTATTCAGTCGAGTAACATGTATTGTTAGTTTCATCATTGTGGGGAATTAACTCAAATGGCAGAGCACTCAGCATGTGAAATGTAACGGGATCATTGCCCACATTGCTCAATGTTTGGAATGTAGAAGGATGAGGGGGGATTTCATTGAAATCTATCAAATATTGAAATGTCTAGTTAGAGTGGAAGGGAAGATGTTTCCTGTAGTGTGAGGGTCTAGGACCAGAGGCACTGCTTCACAATTGAGGGACATCCCTTTAGAACAGAGATGAGGACAAATTCCTTTAGCCAGTGGGTGATGAATCTGTGGAAGTCATTTACACAAATGACTGTGGAGGCCAAATCTTTGGGTATATTTAAAGCGGAGGTTGATAGGTTCTAGATTAGAAAGGGTATCAAAAAAGTCACAGGAGAATGGTTGAGAGAGATAAAGCAGCCATGATTGAATGGCAGAGCAGATTTGCTGGATCGAATGGCCTATTTCTGCTCCAGTGTCTTATGGTCTTATAACATGCTGTGCTTTATTCAAAAATGCTCTGTGTTGAACATTTAATGGCTTAATGCTTTTTGACAGATGCATTTTTTTCAATACAATGCGTGGTAATGTAGTATGTGAGAGGGAGAGCAATATTTTTACTGTGCCCCAGTAAATCTTAAACTGCCTCTGTCATCATTTCCCAGTAGAAATCAACGAATTAGCAAAGAGCCGGGAATACAATTGTGATCACAACTCATCAATGTGCTAGATGTGACTCCAGGGGGCGCAATTGCTCAGCCAAAGGGCAGCATTAAGTTTGACGCAATTCCACTTTGATGGAAGCAGGTACTGTATTGCACGGCTGGGCTTATTAAACCAAAGGAGGGAGCAGACATCCAGTTGAAAATAACTTTTAGTGGCAAATCAATATCTCTAAATGTCTTCACTTCAAGCTTTCCTCAACAAAGTGGGCTCCTATCAAACCAGAAGCATTGGGAAACACCAACAGTGTAAGATCTTGATATTATACAGGAATGCTATCATGTGTATTAATCAGTAATGTTTGAGAATATAGGTGGCATGATTGTAAGTTAGTAGATAGAACATCAAAAATCTGCAGTCCATTACAGGCCCTTTGATACCCCATGTAGTGCCAACCATGTAATGTACTCTAGAAGCTGCTTAGAATTCCCCTACTGCATAGCCCTCTATTTTTCTAAATTCCATGTACCTATCTAAGAGTCTCTTAAAAGACCCCATTGTATCCACCTTTACCAGCGTCGCCATCAGTGCTTTCTACACTCCCACCACTCTTTGGGTGAAAAACTTACCTCTTGTACCTACTTTCAAATACCTTAAATCTATGCCCCCCCTCACCATGTTAGCCATTTCAGCCCCGGGAAAAAGCCTCAGGCTATCCATGTGATCAATGCCTCTCATCATCTTATACACCTCTGTCAGGTCACCTCTCATCCTCTGTTGCTCCAAGGAGAAAAGACCAAGTTCACTCAACCTTTTCTCATATTTCTGTTCCCCAATCCAGGCAACATCCTTGTAAATCTCCTCTGCACTGTCTCTATAGTATCCACATCCTTCCTGTAATGAGGTGACCATAACTGAACACACTACTCCAAGTGGATCTAACTAAGATCTTATATAGCTGTAACATTACCTCATGGCTCTTGTACTCAAAATTGATATCAAAATTAGTGTGGAGTGGATGGAGAATGTTGCCCAAGGTTGAAATAGGATCTAGAACAAATAGGAAACTGGGCCAACGAATGGAAGGTGGAATTTACATTGAACAACTACGAAATGATGCACTTTGAAAAGTTGAATAATGTATACAGTCAACGACTGGGCTCTGGTTCAGCTTTCCACTTCACCCTTGTCCAATGCAAGTTCCATCATCATTCACTGGCCCTCTTTGCTGGTTGTTTTAGAATAACGATGGAGACCAGAGATACAGTGGCACATTTCAGTTCCCTAAAGTCAATGACACAGGTAGATGAGATGCTGAAGAAGGGATTTGGAATGCTTGACTTCATCAGATGGGACGTCATGTTACAGCTGTCCAAGACATTGGTGAGACTGCATCTTGTGTACTGTGAGCAGTTCTGGACACCATACCAGAGGAAGGGTTTGTTGAGGCTAAAGGATGTGAAGAAAAGATTCACAAGGATGCTGCTCGATTGTGGAGGATTGAGTTATGAGGAGAAAGTGGATAGGCTGGGACTGGAGTGGAGTGAACGAGGCTGACGGGTGACCTATTGAGCTATATAAAGTCATGATGGATATAGATAAGATAAATCTGTGTCTCTCTTTTTCCCTTTTGTGTTGGGGTGTCTAGAACTAGAAGGCAGAGATATAATGAGAGAGGGGCAAGCTTTTTTCACATAAAGGATGATGGATGTATGGAATTACTTTCAAGTACTTGACAATTCATGTTCTCTTTCTATATCTATATGTAAAGGGGGTTTCTTTTTCTTTGTTACTGCATATGTTAATCAAAATGGCTTCTTTGTTTTGTTAAAAGTAGAAATGCTTCTTTGTTGTGAGAGAGTGCTGGAAGCTTGTTTGGGTTAAAATTTACTGATAACGAGAATTGTATTCCTTTGTTAACCAATTGGGATTAATGTTGTTCTTTCGTCTGAGTCTGTAGGCTATTGTTGGCGGGCTTTTAGGGAGATCGGCGCGAGGGGGCGAGAGAGAGAGGAAGCGCTGCTGTAAACTGGGTGAGGAACGGACCCCAAGCAGGGGGTCTGAGGCCAGGAGGTACCCCAAGGAGAGGAGACGAAGTTAGATGTGCTTGGTTGACCACTTTAGGTGGTCCTGAGCTGCGAGTCGAGGAGTTCGGAGGGGATGACTGGTGGCCAGAAGACTTCAGTAATTGAGCTCCAACGGTTGTGCACGAAGTGGTTTGGACTTTGATAAGTTTGGTGCCTTTTCTTTATTTTCTTTTCCTTCATATATACTGCATGGTTATTAACCACTTAGTTATAGTAATCTTTATAAATTGTAATAGTTTAATTGCATGTGGTGTCCTGTCTGTTTTTTGGCGGGGTGGGGATATCACACAGTATCCACACAAGCTGATTACCCAGTTTGGAGGGGCCGAAGGCTGCTCCCCCCAGATGAGAACGAGCTGAGCAAGCCAGAGGTGACCCAGGGGGTGACATATGTAATGCACTGTCAGGTTTCACTGCGAATGTAATGGCTTCTTTGTAATGTTCACTGCTGAGGTGACGGTTTCTCTGTAGCAGCAAAGTTTGGGTTATGGCTGGAGATAACAGGATGCATGTTAGCCAGTAAGAGATTGTTGCTGTGTTTTGTGATTCTGGAAGCAGTTGTTTTCATGGGCTTTTGCCAGAGGACACTCAACAAGACCATGCGAAAGTCACTGGTTGCTATACACGAATGCTTCGGATGGCTCTTGACGTGAGTTGGCAACAGCACATGACGAACGTCGAGCTCTATGACGACCTACCGATGCCCACTACTAAAATTGAGGCGATAAGACTGCAACTAGCGGGGCATTGTCTAAGCCACCCTGAGCTACCTGCTAGCTTCGTCATCACATGGGAGCCCAAGCATGGGAAGATGAATGCTGGGCACCCTCCCAAGACTATGGTCAACACGCTCCTAGAAGATAGTGGCATGGCTAATGTAGATGAACTGAACACACTGATGAGGGAGAGGGAGGAGTGGAGAGTTTGTCATCGTGCCCGATGCTGGCCCCCTAGGCCTGAGTCAACGCAATAGTAGTAGTAGTAGTTTGCCAGTGGGGGGAAGAGAGAGAGAGCGATGGAGAGAGAGATGAAGAGAGAAGACGTGAATGATTTGGTAGACTGCTGGGCGGGGTGGACTCCAAGCGGAGGTCCGAAGATCGGCCACGCTCAGAGGAGACCAACGGTGGAAGAAGGTCTACTCAACTGTGTGCACAGATGGTTTATTATTAAATCATATGATTTGGGCCCTTTTTTCTTTTATATTTTGTTTCTCTACTAACCATATAGTCAAAGTAAGAGTTATAAAGCTTAATCATTTAATCTCATATTGTGTACTGTTTGTTATTTCGGGGTACCGATTTGTAATGGGGATACATCGAGCAGCATCTGCCCAAATGAGATTTCTTAAGTTTAGCCGGGCAGGGGGTTGTCACCCCCTCTAGTAAGCCGCTAGGCAAAGTGAGTTTTCCATATATAAAACTTTTAAAATATTCTATTTATTTTTTATTTGCACAACTTGTCTTATTTTGCACATTGGTTGTTTGCCAGCCTTTATTTATGTATAGTTTTTCATAAATACTATTCTATTTCTTTATTTTCCTGTAAATGCCTACAAGAAAATGAATCTCAAGGTAGGATATCATGACATTTACATACATTGATAAAAAATTTGCTTCAAAGTTCGAAGTATGTGGCTGTTACCATACGCTTGCCTGAGATTAACTTTCTTGCCGTCATTCACAGTAGAAAAGAGAAACACGATACTTTGACTTTGCTAGAGGAAGTGATACAGGCAGATATGATTACAGCATTTAAAAGATGGGTAAACGGATAGGAAAGAACTGGAGGGATATGGATCAAATGCAGGGAAATGAGACTAGCTCAGGAAGTCAGCAGGAATGTGTTGATCCAAAGAGCCTGTTTTCATGGCCTATGTGACTCCCTGTATCAAAAGCTAACAGTTAAACTTTGTCCTTTCACAATTAGATTGTGTTCAGCCTCACAGGCTGATAATTAGCATTAGGATGGTGTACAGGAAGCTGGATTCTGTACCTAAATCTGTCCTGGAGGGTTTTATTTCTCAGGATTTAAAGCTTTTGCATGAAATTCCAGTACTGATTGCAATGAAGATAAGAAATTTGAGCAGAGTCTTTATTACTTTCTCTACCTCACTGAATACTGACTCTCATTGTAATTCTTCCCTCTCACCTTTACAATAGCCCCAGGAGATCCATATCCAATCCTCCAGATGTTGCATTCCTTTTCCTTCTACCCACCTGCTGCCTTCCTCTGCAATCCTCCTGCCCCCTAATCTTCCTTCTGCCAATCTGCCTGTTGATCCTCCCTGATACACCGCTCCCCCTTCAGTGGTGAGATGCCCACACACTGGAACCCTTCTCTGATGACCGCCATTTTCCTGCCAATTCTGGAAGAGTGACAAGGTCACCTCAAGGCTCTCGCAGACACCTTCAAATTACTGGGGGGGAGGGGGAAAGAGGCTGCAGATGGAGAAATCTGGAGCAAAAATCAGCCTGCTGGAGGAACTCGGAGGGTTGAGCAGCAGCATCTCTGGGGACAGGGTGAATTGATAATTTGTCTGTTGGAAACCTTGCATCAGGACCTGATACTGGTTTTATCCCAAAATGTCCACAATTCCTTAGTCCACGCTGATGCTGCCTACCCACTCAGTTCCTCCAGCAGATTGTCTGTTGCTCCACATTAGAGAGATTCCCTCCAAATATCCCTCCTCAACCCAGCATCTTGTGTGACTTGCCTTAGAAAGAGAAAAGAAATGGGGAGCCAGGCCCTGCATCTCATGCCACTGTTAACTCCAGCTCGCACTCATCTTGACTGACCTCTAGGCCAGCCCCACACTGAAGGCCGTTTCCACCTTGGGTCACGTGTCCACTCTGAACTCCTCCTGCCCGAGACTAACAACGACCCTCAAATCGCACCTCATTCTGACACGTACCTCAACCCCTAAATTCTGACCCACACACTCCCGACTTTTACCCCAAAATCAACCACACTGAATGAAACCTACTTCCGACCATCGCTGGTTAACACTCAACACAGACACTTCCAGCTTGGCTCTCGTCCCAGATTCCCGCACGTTCTTGCTCGGCCTTATCCCAGCCTCAACCTCCCGACCTCTCGACCCCTGGCCCAGTCTCTCACCTCACTGCCTTTTGTTCCAAACCTTCTTCAGTGCTGCAGCAGCCAGAACCCTGCAAAGGCTCTTTATGCGGAGCAGGTGAAGCAGAAACCTGCCTGGTTCAATATTCTTTCCCTTGTTAGCTGCCTTCACAACATCAGCTCATTAAAAGCATATGTGGCCTGAAGCTCTCACAGGCAACCCCCATGTCGATGAGCTTCCTTACAATCCTCAATCCAACATTTCCTGCCACTTCTCTTCTGAATCTAACCAACCTCTTGACACCCACCATCCAACTTTGCCCCTGAGATGGTCTCACCCAAGCACCCCTGCAGTCTCGCCTTTGAATCTGTTCGCAAACCCTTATCCCTCCAAAGCAATCTTACTCTATCAGTATGGTCCCCCATAGTCCTTTGAAATCTGCTCAGCAGCGGCTCACCACTGCCACCTTCCCGAGCTCTGTCGTGCAGGAGAAACGGTAACAGCAAGGGTTAACATTGGAACGGGGCAGCCTGGTGGCGTAGCTGTTAGCAACCTGGCAACCTATCAGCTACCTCACTCTCCCTCAGCTGATCCCTCAATGCACGTTCCATTTCAGTCCGATGCATCAGTGTGCAGCTTGCACAAGTACACAGTCTGAAGAATATAAATCCCAGAAGTGATTCTCATCAGACACACAAGAGGTTAACTGAGAGCCTGCTGGAAGCCTTCCAGATGCGGAGCAGCTCGACATGTGAGAGCCGCAAGGATCGAGTTACTGAGCTTGCCCCACTCTCAGAACTTGGCTGCTCCTTCGCCACATCCAGATAAAGCACGTCAGCCAACAGGTCCTTCCCCGCACCCCCCCTCAGCCTCGGGGCCTCATTCAATGCAGCACGCATAAGATGCTGGAGAAACAGCAGGTCAGGTGGCATCTATGGAAAGGAATAAACGGTCAATGTTTCGGGCCAAGACCCTTCAAGACTGGAGAGGAAGAGGGAAGAAGCCCTGTTCAATAACTGCTCAACATTTCCAACAACTCGAGTTCTCCTTCTGGTTCAAATGCCAGATCTGCTGGTCTGTGCTCCCTGGGGTGGCTGGAGACAGTGGCAGTGCAGGGACTTGGTGGTGGTGATAGGGCAAGCCCAATGGAACCAAGTCCCAGCACCCCATGGGTTGTTTCCATGGAGACAGAACCAGGGTACCTGGGCTTGGGGCCCCAGATTAGGAATCAGCCCAAATCACCAACTGGGACCTCTGCCGGGACCATGCACAGTTTCCTGAACATGTGACCACATGCTTGTGTGTACAAATCCCCCGATCTTTTAAATTAATTTCATAAGGTCTGGTCAGATTGATAAGATCAGGGTTCATTTGCACATTCATAGCTGTCCTTGAGACCAGAGCTGGTGGTGTGTCCCGAGTGTCAGTTTACTTCAATGGGTGTGTAACTCCAAATTCCTGAAAGCAGAGCTATGGTCCTGTCAATTATTGTGTGGACACAGGTTAGGGCTGGGAGGCCAATTCCTTCTTGGTCAGTTCACTGCCCTCTTCAACTGGGAAAAGCAAAAAGTGAGCAGCTGCTGCATTGTACTGCCTGTGGCTGGGAGGAAATTTGTATTCCAGGGTGATTATGCACAATCCAACATGCCTAGTTTACCTACAGAATTCAATTTCTGAGGACAGGGGCCCGAGACAATGAGCTGCCACTTGAATCAAAATGGGAAAGAAGGCAGATTGCTAGTCTGGTGTGAATTTTGGAGCTGAACGTTTGCCAACACTCACCAGACAAGAACATGTTTGGCAGCCATCCGGCGATGTGACTGTCCGCCCATGAGCCAGGACGGCTCCGTCCAACTCGCAGCCTGGCAGAGACAATAAGAAATCCAATGACGTCTGCTCGGCAAAGATCACACAGCAGAATCAATATTTGCTCCTTAGGGACTTAGAGCTAGTTGCCAATATCAGCATGTTCAGTTTTACTGGAGAACACTGACACCACATCTCAAGGACACCAGCCGGGATAAATAGTCAGGTGGTGATATGATGGCAACAACTTTAAGCCTTTAATCGTTGTAGAAGGAAGAGCAGTTTGGCAAGGTTGGAGAAGAATATCGTCTTTGAGGCTCGGCAGGAGAACAAACTGTAAATGAGACTGGGTGGGGGGGGACGGTGCGGGACGGGGGTGTGGAGAGTGCGGGACTGGGGGTCAGAGGGTACGGGACTGGGGTGGTGTGTGGAGAGTGCGGGACTGGGGGTCAGAGGGTACGGGACTGGGGTGGTGTGTGGAGAGTGCGGGACTGGGGGTCAGAGGGTGAAGGACTGGGGTGGTGTGTGGAGGGTGCGGGACTAGGGGGGTTGGGGTTGTGGAACTGGGGGTGGAGAGTGTATGACTGGGGGGGTGGAGAGTGCTGGGCTGGGGAGGGTGCGTGGAGGGTGCAGGACTGGGGGAGAAGTGTGTGGAGGGTGCGGGACTGGGGGGGTTGGGGGTGAGTTACGGGGGATGGAGAGTGCTGGACTAGGGGGTGGAGAGTGCATGACTGGGGGGGTGGAGAGCGGGACTGGGGGTGTGGAGGGTGCGGGACTGGGGGGTGTGGGACTGGGAGTCAAGACTGTGGTAGAATGCAGAATGGGAACTGAAAGATGGGGAGGAGTGCAGGATAGCGCTCTGGGAGAGTGTGGGATGGATATTTTGCACAAGAAAAGAGTGTGAGTTGAGGGTGATGTACTGAGGAGAAATGCAGGATGACAACTAAAGACAAAAGGAGCTGTGGATGGTGGAGTTGAAGATGGAGACCAGAGACTGGGGTAAGACTTGGGAAGATTAGCAACTGGGAGAGAGTGCTGGAGAGGATTCAGGGATCAGGAAAAGTGCTGTTTGTGGATTAGAAACAGGAACGATGAATGGAAAGGGTTAAAGGTTGAACTAGAGTGTGGGACGTGGACCGAGCGTGAAGGAAAGTGTTTTGGGGATCGGAAATAGGTTCAGTTACCAGGGCAAGTTTCTCGTGTACAGCTGTGTACACATTTCTGAAATGTTATTGAACAGCTCTCAGTATTTAGTTGAATTGGTGAACATCTCTGGTGCAATTGTATCAGAGTGTGGAAACATTAATGTTGGGTTTGCCGTTGTGGATTTTTCTGTGTTAGTTAACTGAGGCCTCACCAACTGGTTGGCCAGTCTCCTCTCACCTGGACAGCTGGGGCAACACTGGTCAGATTCCTGGACAGGGTGAGAGCACGGCGGGGGCTGGCACTGCATGGGACCACATCTCACCAAGCTGTTCTATGACAAACAAACAGGATATATATATATATATATATATATTTTTTTTTTAAAAAAAAGCTCTGGTAATAAGACCATTAGCTTGAAATAAACAAGGAATTCACAGAGGAGCACTCAAGATATCCAAGGTTCACACAATCAGACCCTAAATGTGCCTCAAAGAATGCAGCTTCAATTGACCCAGGGCAGGAGAATCATGGCTCTTTCAGTGAGCCATGAACACATATGTGACACTATCGTACAAACTTTTACAATGGTGCACTTACCACACATGAACAGTTCATGCAGGGATTGGTAATCGATGAGAAAACCTCCCCGTTTACATACTGCTTCCCTTCGTATTCGCAACCTGAACGAAAGGCAACAGGGTTAGTCACAAATGTCCCAGATGAAATATCCCACCTCCGCTCCACCTCCACAGGGCTAATTCAAGGACACAGAGGGAACTTTAATCGGGACCTAATTCATGCTGCTATCTGTCAGAAAGTGTTTTGAGAGATAGTTAAAGTTAAATAATTGCGCCTTTCTGTCGCCCAGTAGTTTTCAATGAGTGGCTCCCACTGACTACACAAATTAACCACTAGATTGCTACTGCATCCGTAAATCATGATAAATGACAGGGAACATAATCGAGACTGAATCCGAAACCATTCAACAATTTATTTTAGCTTTAAGTCACCTCAAAGTCTTCAGGTCACTACTGACCTGGAATAATTTGGAAAATGTGTAGCTTGGGTGCTTGATGGCTGGATTAAGCTGTTCTCTGATCTCAGTGATTTACTTGCAAACATTTCATCACCATACGAGGAGATGGCATCAGTGCGGTGTATCCTCCAAATGCTTGGCCTTTATATTCATATCAATCAGCTGATTGGTTAACTTTATGGAAACTCAATTGTGAGTATATATATGAGCCAAGGCAGGCAAAATTCCAGACCACAATGCGCAATGTTTGCCACACAACCAACCAGGAATGAGATATCCCTCCATTTCAGAAATGAGTTTCCATAGTAACAACCAATCAGCTAATTGTTAAATATATAAAGGACAAACATTCAGAGGACACACACAATGAACAGCGCACCGATGATGTCTCCTTGTATGGTGATGAAATGTTTGCAAGTAACTTACCAAGATCGGAGAACAACTCATGGAAGGCAATGCCTGGGAGCTGGGCTGGTGCATGCTGTACACTACCATAGCCATTTAGCTCATCTTCCAGGTCCTTTGAACTGCCTTTGTCATCAGGCTGGCAGTTGGATGAGGAAATTAATTCTCAGGAACAGAATCTTTCAGGTTGTGCAACAACTGAGCTCAAAGTTGGGAGAATGATACACAGGGGGAGCCCCAGGTCCATGCTGCATGTTTTAAACAGCGTCTCAGTAACACCAGCCAGAAGGACAGCGCTGGGAACTCTCTGAAGTCCTATGGCCCATTTCACTGAGCTGTAAACTCAAGGATTGAACTTTCCATCCAAACATGGGACTTACATCGGGACTGAAATTTTGTCAAGTTGTTTTAGGTACGAGAGCCATCCACAGTGTGTTTAAATAACCTGGCAAAGCTGGGCCATAAACCTGTGGCTTCATCCTGGAGCACATCTTCTGCTGTGTTGCACACAGACAGCCAGTTATGTTGCTGTTAACTGGTTTTTCAGGAGCTAGGTGGCACTGTGGTGGACTGTGTGTTTGTGCACTCCTGGCTTCAGACCCCAATGTCTCCGAAAAAAGACTTAAAACATTAACACTCAGATATACAGACCAATAATTCAATGGCAAAATGTAATTTGCCTCTACTGTAATCTAATATTCACTTCACAGACAAGGAATTTCAAAGCATTTTGCTTTTCTGTTTGAAAAATTTTAGGGGCCAAAGGTAGAAAACCATGGCTGTAGTAACTTTTACCTCTGGACATTTTATATCCACTTAATCACTATTGTATCATGATTTAAGATGGCACCAGTGAAACACAGTGATGACTTTCTGGTAGCTAAAACAACCATGAATTACTTTATTACACACGCTTTATCTCAAAAACAATCACTGTAATCAATAGTTTGTAACTTCCCTTTCGGAGTCAAGCTTTTAAACCGCCTGTCCGACCTGGCATTTTTGTGCTGTGAACCGAAGTCTCGAAGGTGTAGGACGGTTGTGGTATGGTTTCTACGGGCTGAATAGAGGTGGCAGGGTCTGGGCCTCAGAGCCAGAGTTTGACTGCTGGAGGTGATTTGAAGCGGCAGAACCGAGGAGAGGCACAGCCTAGGCTGTGGGGCTCGGGCTGGAGAGTGAGAAACAAGCTGAGATTTGACAAGTTTAAGTGCCAGGCTGAATTGGAATGTCGGGTATGGGCTGAATCAAGGCAGCCGGTCCGAGGATCGAGAGCGAGGAACAACCCGCTGTTTGTCTGATTTAAGTGCTGAACCAGATTGAAATAGTCAGTGCCAGGGGCAAGAGACGGGCCAGTGTTCAGCTTACTGCTTGTAAGGATACTTGTCTCTGCTGAACTGAGGCAACGAACACATTCCTAGATCGGCAGTGACTGGCTTTCTTTTGAACTCTCTTTTGTGAACTTCAGTTCTGAATGTTATTTGCTTATTTTTTTGCAGATTAGTTTCTTTTCTACACATAGGGTGTTTGACAGTCTTCTTTTTCTTAATGGGTTCCATTGGGTTTCTCTGTTCTGTGGCTGCCCGTAAGGAGATGAAACTCAAAGTTGTATAGAGTATACATACTTTGATAATAATGTACTTTGAACTTTGAACAATGTGGTTGTGTCAAAATAATAACATTGAAACTAACTTAGATCCTTTCTTACGCTGTGGAAGACATTTCAAGGTAAAATCAAACGTTTTGCTCCATCACCAAGTGCACCTATCACTTGACTGCCATTATTTCCATTTGATGGGGCCTGCCATCTTTGATTAAATGGTATAACCCTGGGGACTTTGCCCATTGCAGCAACCCAACCAGCATTAGAAATAAGAATAATGAAGCCGAGTTCATTCCCTAATCTAACCGCAAATTCAATCTGATCCCAGGATGTGGATGAGTGGGGAGACGTTCCCCATCTACCTTAACCACAGAAAACTTTACAGATGTGAGTCTGAGTACGTGTGTGGTCATGTTTAAACTGCAGATATTTCCAGCATGAGAGAAAACCAGTAACAGCTCTTCTCCCCACATGTGCTTTCAGTATCTTCCTTTCATTCTGTTTGCTACGCAGCAGCAAGATACATTGTGCATACAGAGCAGAGACAAGATCTAATGTTACCCAGAGTTGCCTGTGCCTGTTTCGCAACTCAAATGTAACCAACATTAATTATGTGAACCTCCAAGAGGACCACAACCCTGTCACAGTTTGGAGGCTTGTGTGCCTCAGTGACCTGGAGACTCCGCTGGCTGGAGTTAGGGCTTTATGCTTTGGCTCTTGGTAGGGCAAAGGGTAGAGGGCAGACTATGTGTGGTCCTCCAGTCCTCCAGGTTCAGGGGTTCAGCTCAGGGCTAACATCCCTGACTGGTAATCAGAATCAGACTTTAATCGCCAAGTACCTGTGCACATACAAGGAATTTACTTCCGGCAGATGTTGTCTCTCTGCTCATAACAATAATAATGATAAATATAAATGAAAATATAGATTATACATACAGGTAGTGCAATCTAAGTAATAGTTAGCCAACAGTTAACTGGCAGTTAACTGTTCAGCAAAGTGACCGCAGTAGGGATTACGGAAACAGCAATGAAGATTGCTTCTACACCTGAGTTTGATGGTATTCCTGAATCTCCACCCAGGACATGTAGTGAAAACCAAGAGAAAGTTATCGACATGATGAAGGACTTTCATTGCTGCCCTAGACGCCAGCAGTGTAATGGTCAGTAAGTAAAGTAAGTAATTATGCAAAGTTTCTATGGACAATGTATCCACGATAAAGACCACATGGATACAACAAATACAGAACTTCTTTAATCGCTGAAGCCCCATTGTAATATCTTGAATTCTACCATTGGTATTAAATTGGATGATTGAGGAGGATGCCTGGCAACTTTAAGGCTACTTAGGCAGAATGAGCAAGCTGCAATCAGCCTGAATTTCCAAGTCTCACCTTTTCCTACTGGATTGATAACATCTTTCCTTAACAAAAGAAAACCTGCAGATACTGGAAGTCCAAGAAACACACACAGAAAATGCTGGGGGAGCTCAGCAGGCCAGGCAGCAGCTATGGAAAAAAGAGTACAGTCGACGTATTGGGCCGAGACCCTTCATCAGGACCGGAAACAAGGATGAGGAGTCAGAGTGAGAAAGTGGGGGGGAGGGAAGGAAGAACCTCAAGGTGATAGGTGAAACCGGGAGTGGGGTGAAGTAAAGATCTGGGAGGTCGACTGGTGAAAGAGCTATGGGGCTAGAGAAGAGGGAATCTGATAGGAGAGGACAGAAAGCCATGGAAGAAAAGGGGAAGGACCACTGGGGGGGGGGGGTGATGGGCAGGTAAGGGGTTAAGATGAGAGAGGGAAAAGGGAATGAGGAATTATGGAGGGAGGCATTACTGGAAATTTGAGTAATCGATGTTCATGCCATCAGGTTGGAGGCTACCCACACGGAATATCAGGTGCTCTCTTCCAATCTGAGTGTGGACTCATCACAACAGCAGAGGAGGCCATGGACAGGCATGTTGGAATGGGAATGGGAAGTAAGATTAAAATGGTGGCCGCTGGGAAATCCCCCTTCTCCTGGCAGTCGGAGCATAGGTGCTCAGTGAAGCGATCTCCCAATCTGCGTCAGGTTCCACCGATATACAAGAGGCCACAGCGGGAGCACCGGATACAGTAGATGACCCCAAAAGGCTCACAGGTGAAGTGTTGCCTCACTTGGAAGGACTGTTTGGAGCCCTGATTCGTAGTGAGGGAGGAGGTGTAGGGGCAGGGGTACCACTTGTTCCACTTGCAAGGGTAAGTGCCAAGAGGGAGATCAGTGGGGAGGGATGAATGGAGAAAGGAATTGCGTAGGGAGCAATCCCTGCGGAAGGCAGAAAGCAGGGGGTGGGGGGGAGAGGAAGATGTGGTTAGAGGTAGGATCTCACTGGAGATGGTGAAGTGACAGAATTATGTGCTGGATGTGGAATTTGGTGGGGTGGTAGACAAGGGCAAGAGGAACCCTATCCCTGGTGGGGTGTTGGGAGGATGGGTGAAGGCAGATATGTGTGAAATGGAAAAGATGTGGTTGAGAGCAGCGTTGATGATATAGGAAGGAAAGCCCCTTTCTTTGAAGAAGGAGGACATTTCCTTCATTCAGGAATGAAAAGCCTCATCTTGAGAGCAGATGCAGCAAAGGCAAATGAATTGAAAGAAGGGGACGGCGTTTTCACAAGTAACAGGGCGCGAAGAGTATAGGCCAGGTAGCTGTGAGAGTCCATGGGTTTATAATAGGCATCAGTTTTACATCTATTCTAAACCCACGGACTCTCATGTCTGTTATGACTGAACCAGGGGGGATAAAACTGAGTTGAGGTTTGCAGATATAAGTTCAGTGGGGCAGGAACAAGCAGAAATAAAGAGTCTACCTGGACAGGCAGGTGTGTGAATCTTGGGTAGGGGATAGAAATGGGAGGTGTGGGGTAAATAGACAGTAGGTGCAGGAGTAGACCATTCAGCCCTTCTAGCCAGCACCGCCATTCACTGTGATCATGGCTGATCATCCACAATCAGTACCCCGTTCCTGCCCTCTCCCCATATCCCTTGACCCCGCTATCTATAAGAGCTCTATCTAACTCTCTCTTGAATGCATCCAGAGGCTTGGCCTCCACTGCCTTCTGGGGCAGAGCATTCCACATATCCACCACTTTCTGGGTGAAAAAGTTTTTCCGCATCTCTGTTCTAAATGGCCTACCCCTTATTCTTAAACTGTGGCCTCTAGTTCTGGACTCATCCATCAGCGGGAACATGCTTCCTGCCTCCAGTGTGTCCAATCCCTTAATAATCTTATATATTTCAATCAGATCCCCTCTCATCCTTCTAAATTCCAGTGTATACAAGCCCAGTCGCACCAATCTTTCAACATATGACAGTCCCGCCATTCCGGGAATTAACCTCGTGAACCTACGCTGCACTCCCTCAATAGCAAGAATGTCCTTCCTCAAATTTGGAGACCAAAACTGCACACAATACTCCAGGTGGGCTCTCACCAGGGCCCTGTACAGCTGCAGAAGGACCTCTTTACTCCTATACTCAATTCCTCGTTATAAAAGCCAGCATGCCATTAGCTTTCTTCACTGCCTGATGTACCTGCACACTTGCTTTCATTGACTGATGTACAAGAACACCTAGATCTTGTTGTACTTCCCCTTTTCCTAACTTGACTCCATTTAGATAGTAATCTGCCTTCCTGTTCTTGCCACCAAAGTGGATAACCTCACATATATCCACATTAAACTGCATCTGCCATACTTTTGCCCACTCACCCAACCTGTCCAAGTCACCCTGCATTCTCATAACATCCTCCTGATATTTCACACTGTCACCCAGCTTTGTGTCATCAGCAAATTTGCTAATGTTACTTTTAATCCCCTCATCTAAATCATTAATGTATATTGTAAGCAGCTTCGGTCCCAGCACCAAACCTTGTGGTACCCCACTAGTCACAGCTTGCCATTCCGAAAGGGACCCGTTAATCACTACTCTTTGTTTTCTGTCAGCCAGCCAATTTTCAATCCATGTCAGTACTCTGCCCCCAATGCCATGTGCCCTAATTTTGCCCACTAATCTCCTATGTGGGACTTTATCAAAAGCTTTCTGGAAGTCCAGGTACACTACATCCACTGGCTCTCCCATGTCCATTTTCATAGTTACATCCTCAAAAAGACTCCAGTAGATTAGTCAAGCATGATTTTCTCTTCATAAATCCACGCTGACTCGGACTGATCCTTCTACTGCTATCCAAATGTGTTGTAATTTCCTCTTTTATAATTGACTCCAGCATCTTTCCCACCACTGACGTCAGGCTAACCGGTCTATAATTCCCTTTTTTCTCTCTCCCTCCTTTCTTGAAAAGTGGGACAACATTAGCCACCCTCCAATCAGCAGGAACTGTTCCTGAATCTATAGAACATTGGAAAATGATTACCAAAGTGTCCACAATTTCTAGAGCCACCTCTTTAAGTACCCTGGGATGCAGACCATCAGCTCCCAGGGACTTATCAGCCTTCAGACTCAACAGTCTATCCAACACCGTTTCTTGCCTAATATAAACTTCCTTCAGTTCATCCTTTACCCTAGTTCCTTTGGCCACTATTACATCTGGGAGATTGTTTGTGTCTTCCCCAGTGAAGACAGATCCAAAGTACCTGTTCAACTCATCTGCCATTTCCTTGTTCCCCATAATAAATTCACCCGTTTCTGTCTTCAATGGCCCAATTTTGGTCTTAACTATTTTTTTGCTATTCACATACCTAAAGGAGCTTTTACTATCCTCCTTTGTATTCTTGGCTAGTTTACCTTTGTACCTCATTTTTTCTTGGCATATTGCCTTTTTTGTTATCTTCTGTTGCTCTTTAAAAGCTTCCCAGTCCTCCGGTTTCCCGCTCACCTTTGCTATGTTAGGGCTGCGGGAAGTATGAACATCTTTCTTTGTTGTTTCTGTGTCGACTTTTGAACTCTTGTCTCTGCATCAACGCCATTCCCAACACCACCCTCCAGCAACACCAACAACACTGATGAACACTTTCCGGCCACACTGCCTTGTAAACCTTTGACCTGAAGCAGTAGCTGTTCCTTTTTCTGCAGACGCTGCCTGACAAATGATTGTTTCCAGCATTCTATTTTTAGTTTGCCTGACCAATACGATTGGAATCCATGTTGCTGGAGTCTTCCCAAAGTGTTGAAATCAATGTCACTGGAGGGCTTCCAAGTGTTGGGAATGGGCGTGCTGGAGGCTTTCAGCAGTAAAAGCAGCATCTTTACTGGAGAGCTTCCAACTGTGTAGGGAGAATCATTACAGGAGAGAATCCAACTGTGTTGGAAGCAGTGTGCTGGAAGAGTTTCCAACAGCATTGGGAATAGCGGGGGAACATCTTACACACATCCAGTCACTATCACATGTCCGAGTTTTACAAGCTTCATCAAGTTCCTTCCTTTTCTGTGACTTTCCTGCAATATAGCTCCCAAGTGACCGAGCAGCCCAAGTTCTTGTAGGGAGATACTACCCATGACCAGAATTACATTTCTTTCCTGAAGGCTCTGATCAAGTTGGAGTCATAGAGTTGAACAGAAGGAAAAGGTCCTTTGTACATGCTGACCATCATGGTGACCTATTCTAATCACATTTGCCTGAAGTGATTCCATATGCTTTGCTCTATCCAGATGCCTCTTAAATATTGTAACTGTATTTGCATAACTTACCCCTCAAGTTCCCTTTACACCTCCTCCCCTCTTACCTTAAAACTATGCCTCCTAAGTTTTAGGCTCAACTTCCACAGGACACAGAACTTGGCTATCTACCCTATACGATCCTCTCATAGCCTTATGTAACTGCATCATATCACCTCTAGGTCTCTTTCACTGCAGGGAAAGCAGAACCTGTCTATCCAGTTCTATCTTTATAACTCAAGACCGCCAGTCCAGGCAATGTCCTTTGGAATCTTTTCTGCGCTCTCTGTAGATAATTGCATCTTCCTTGTAGCGTGGCAGTCGATGTACTGTACAAGAGTAACATGACGTCCCATTTCATATACCCTTCGCCTTGTCTGATGAAATTAAGCGTGCCTTGTGCTTTCTTCACCACCCTGTCTACCAGTGTCACCATTCTCACTCACTTGTACCTCTGCGTCTCTCCCCAGATCCTTGCCTTTCAAGCACACAGCATGTCCTTCCTGGGCTTAACTGTCCAAAATGTGTGACTTCACACTTGCCTAATTAAAATTCCAGACAGCTTCTGGCATTTCATTATGTAAATAAAATTCTCAAGCTACCCGGACACAAACAAGACCATAAGACATAGCAGAATTAGGTCAACTGGCCCATTGAATATCCTCCATCATTTGATCATGGCTGATTCACTTCCCTCTTAATCCCATTCTCCTGCCTTTTTCTGTAACCTTTCATGCCATGACTTATAAGAACCTATCAACCTCTGCCTTAAATACACCCAATGGCCTGGCCTCAGTCACATGTGACAATGAATTCCACAGATTCACCACCCTCTGGCTAAAGAAATTTCTCCTCATCATTCTAAACAGACGTCCTTCTATTCTGAGGCTATGCCCTCTTGACCTAGACTCCCCCGCTATAGGAAACATCCTCTCCGTTTCCACTCTATCCAGACCTTTCAACATTCAATAGGTTTCTATTAGATTTCCCTTAATTCTTCAAAATTCCAGTGAGTATGGGCCGAGAGCCATCAAGCACTTGTCATAAGATACATTTTTCATTCCCAGAATCATTTTTGTGAACTTCTTTTGAACCCTCTCCAATGTCAGCACATCCTTTCTTAGATAAGGAGCCCACAACTACTCATAGATACTCCAAGTGAGGCCTCACCCGTGCCTTATAAAGTCTCAGCATTTCTTCCTTGCTTTTATATTCTAGTTCTCTTGAAATTAATGCTAACATTGCATTTGTCTTCCTCACCACAGACTCAACCTGCAAGTTAACCTTTAGGGAATTTTGTGCTAGGACTTTCAAGTTGCCTTGCACCTCAGATTTTTGATTTTTCTCCCCATTTAGAAAATAGTCTACTCCTTTATACCTTTTAACAAAGTGCATCTGCCACTTCTTTGCCCATTTTCCAACCTGTCTGAGTCCTGCTGCATCCTCCTTGGGGTTCCTCCACACCACCTGCTCTTCCACTTATCTTTGAATCATTCGCAAACTTGACCACAGAGCCATCAATTCCGTCATCCAAATACTTGACATACAACATAAAAATAAGCAATCCCAACACTGATCCCTACAGAGCACCACAAGTCACCAACATCCAACCAGAAAAGGCTCCATTTATTTTCACACTTTGCCACCTGTCAATCAGACAATGCTCAATACATGCAAGTATATTTCTGTAATGCTGTGGGTTCTTATCTAGCTAAGCAGCCTTACGTGCGTCACCCTGTCAAAAGCGTTCTGAAAATCCAAGTACACACCATCCACCGATTCTCCATCATTTATCCTGCTTATTATTTCCTCGAAGAATTTGAACAGGTGTCAGGCAAGATTTTCCTTTAAGGAATCCCTGCTGACTTTGGTCCATTTTATCACATGCCTCCAAGTACCCTGAAACCTCATCCTTACCAAATGACTCCAATATCTTCCCAACCACTGAGGTCAGGCTAACAGGCCTATAATTTCCTTTCTTCTGTCTCCTTCCCTTCTTGAAGAGTGAAGTGACATTTGCAATTTTCCAGTCCTCTGGAACCATTCCAGAATCTAGTGATTCTTAAAAGAGCATCACTAATCCCTCCACAATCTCTTCTGCCACCTTTTTCAGAACTCTGTGGTGTACACCATTTGGTCCAGGCGACCTATCTATTTCAGCTTCCAAAGCACCTTCTCCCTAGTAATAGCAACTGCACTCACTTTTGCCGCCAACTCTCTCCAACTTCTGTCAAAATGCTAGTGTCTTTCACAGTGAAGTCTGAAGCAAAATGATTATTCAGCTTGTCTGCCATTTCCTTGTCCCCATAACTACCCCTAGAGTGTCATTTTCCAGTGGTCTGATATCTACTTTTGCCTCTCTTTTACTCTTTATAGATCTGACAATGCTTTTGGTATCTTCTTTGATATTATTGGCTAGCTTACCTTCATCTTTTGTCTCTAAGGCTTTTTAGTTGCCTTCTATTGGTTTTTAAAAGCTTCTCAGTCTTCTAACTTCCCACTAAATTTTGCTCTATTATATGCTCTCTCTTTTGCTTTTATGTTGGTTTTGACCTGCTTTGTCAGCCACAGTTGCATCATCCTGCCCTTAGAATACTACTTCTTATTTGGGATTTATCTATCCTGCACCTTTCAAATAGCTCCTAGAAACTCCAGCCATTGTTGTTCTGTCGTCATTCCTGCTAGTGTTCTCTTCCAATCAACTTTGGCCAGCTTTCCTCTCGTGCCTCGGTAATCCTTTTCGCTCCCCTGCAATGCTGATAGATTTGATTTTCGTGCTCCCTCTCAAATTACAGAGTGAATTCTGTCATATTATGACCACTGCCTCCTAAGAGTTCCTTTACCTTAAGCTCGCTAATCAAATCTGGTTTATTACACAGCACCCTTTCCCTAGTGGGCTCAACTGGAGGCTGCTCAAAAAAGCTATCTCATCAGCATTCTACAAATTCTCTCTCTTGGGATCCAAAATCAGTGCCAACCTGATTTTCCTAATTTACTTGCATGTTGAAATCCTCAGTGACTATCATAACATCACCCTTTTGACATGAATTTTCTGTCTCCTACTGTGCTTTGTAGTCCACATCCTGGTCACATCTATTCGAAGGTCTGTATATTACTCCCATCAGGGTCTTTTTACCTTTCATGTTCAAATGACAGGGTGTCTACAGTTACTTATACCCCACATTGCTATTTGATGTTACCTGGCTGACAGATGGGACAGCATTCTTCTGCTGGTTTGTATTGGTCTAAACATGTGAGGTCTTGACAGATGATCTCCTTGCACTGAACATTTCCATCCTTCAGAGAAATAAAGAATTTAGACAAAACCATTATTTGTGTTTGAACCCCCACATCACTCAGACTCAACTTAGCAGCATAAATGGAATACCCACCTGCAAAACTGGGTGGCAATTAATGGGTGGGCAAAAATTGTGGAGAATGAATCAAGATGGGCCAGCTAGAGATAGCCTGGGGCCAGGGAGGAAGGGCAATCTAGTTTGGTGAGTGAGGTAGTGGTGAGATGGAGGAACAGAATGAGGTCTGGGGTGAATTGGGCTATCCCACAACATGTAGGTGGAGTTGGGACCATCCATACGAAGCATTGGGGTTGTGATTGGGGATAGCTGTTGAGTGTTTCTTTTTGTGGCGGGAAGAAGAGGGGGGAGGGTGAGGCCAAGGGTGGGTAGCTCTTTCCTGTGCAGATAGGAGATGGGCAAAGTCATTCAGAACAGATGGGCTTGTGTTGGACCAGGCTATTCTGGGCATGTGGTTGAAACATCAGAATTGAGGTCCCAAGTTGCATATTGCAGTTTAATGCATGAATCAGTGGTGTTGATTATTTTTTTAATAGTCTTCTAGTGCTCTGATGGCTACTGTATGTGTTTAACACTTTGGAAACCACCAGCTCCCTGCCCCCAATGGTGACACTTTCCCCTCTTCCCCAGGCATCCTCACAACTCTTTATTTAAATTAAACAAGATTCTGGGCATATCAGAGACTGAAATTTCAACAGCTGAACCCAGCCCTGCAAACTCCTTAGAACTGCCCCGAAATCATCTAACCCTCTGCCTAGTTTTCAAGGGTCCCCATCAAGTGGGATGGGTGCTCCAGAACAAGGCAGACCAAGTCTGAACCAGGCTCCTGCATCTCTCACCCATCCAGACACTCCTTCAGCCCACACTGTTATACATTGTAGATGCTCCTACCTCACACGAGCATTGTGTACATGTTTCAGGCTTCCAGCTCTCTCCATGAGCTCTTCCATTGGCACAGCCTATCACACAAGACAAAATAGAGCTTTGGGCAAAAGTAGCAAAGATACATTGAAGATTTTTGTTTGACAAAGGGGTGTATTTTTTTCAGAAGTGAGGATTAGGTGGTTGCAATGCAGATCAGCCCTGGTAGAACAGGTAGACGGGGCCTTAGTCTATTACTGTGTTTCAGACACAGCTCACAGTCTCAATACGAACGTCAAACTCTGAACAAGTTAATCACTGGGAATTGCTAACTATTTAGCATTACTCTTCTACGCAGAACACCATATTTCTTTTTCAGTTACACAACAGTTATATAGCACTTTTTATAGTTAATTAGTCAAAACTGATGCTGTTAAAAAAAGAAAACATTATACCAGGTGACCTCTCACATCTTCTCTCTCCTTACCCCCACACCACCTTTTTTTTAGCCCCATCTTGTTTTAAACCCTCAGAATTGTCCCTCCTAACCCTCAGGTACATGACACTCTTGTCTCTATAGAACAATGGGCTCTTTACTAGCCACACAACTAGAGCCCTTCACTCTCTAGCCTCCAATTCAATCACAAACTTGCCCGCACACCAAGTGATGAACCAAACTCCAAACCCCAGCCTGTTATGCAGCTGGGTACAGAACAACTGCCCATCTCTGAGCAGAGGGACCAGCGTTTGACAGTTCTGGATCAGTGAAATGTGGGTACAAGAACTGTTCCGAGAGAGGGAGGGAGTTGTCAGGGCTACACAGTGGGCATCTAAGAAATGGGAGAAAATCAAGTTAGTGTTGATGGGGCATTCTCAAAGAGATTCAGGAGTGTGCATCAACATCTTTGAGACACAGCCCGGTCTCTAGTCACCTTTCTCCATGTCACTAGATCAAGGTCTCACTGAAGTAAGAAGATCAGGATCTGGAATATCAGGTTTCTTGTGGACAATCCCATCAGTGATAGAAGTGAACACCAAGTACTCAGATTCACTGTGGTTGATATAGCTGACCTGAGTGAGATATGACAGGCTGTCGAAGATGGCTAACTCAACGAGCAGGGGTGTGGGTACATCTTCTGGAGGGGCAAACTGGAAGAATAATGCCACCATTTTGGAGTGAGGTATGCCATTAAGCAAGAGACAGTCTTCATCTCAGCAACTTCCCCATAGAACAAATAAGATTCAAGACCCACAGGCTCAGTCCAAAACAGAGCCAACACACTTTGGTCCTCAGCTCAGGTACCTCAACCTAGAAGCTACTGAAGGAATAACAATACTTTGCCAGCCTTGGAGGGAAAAAAGTCTGTCTCCTGGAGAGAAACAGATTGATCCTCTGACCAACTTTAACTCAAGAGTGGGGGAAAGAACCAATCAATCCTTTAGGAAGGAGGGATGGATAAGCACAGACCTCATGGTTACTGCAACATTCTAGGCATTTGTATTTATAAGATTATATCATTGTCAAAGTGAAATTTAGGAACATCAATCATACCTTGACATCTACTAAAGAAATTTGGACTGTTGATAAACTAATCCATTCTGTTACCTCCATAAACATGATCCTAAACCTCCTCAACTATGACTGCCCTTGACACGAGTTCCCTTTACTCCAGCCTATTGTGCATCCAATCCATCCTTACCGCCACTTCTGAACAACAAAAATCAAAAATGCCACATGGTTGCCGAAAAACGAGGCCTTGGGAGCAGATGACATCCCTGAAGTTATGAAACTCGGCAGTGAGGAAATTAACTAACAAGTTCCCAGTCAACCTGGAAAGAGGAGAATGTTCTAGAGCAGCTGTAATTGTGATCAGCGTCAAGAAAGGAGAAAAATTTGACCGGTGTAACTGCAGGGGATGAAGTCTCTATGCTGCCTGTCACAGGGAAAGTCATCTCCATGCTCCCCCTCTCAGTAGATGAAGAGCAGCTCTCTGAGCTGCATTGCAGATTCCATTTAACTAGAGCTACACTGGACATGATCTTCATTGCATGTCATATCCAAGTGTACCTCAGAGCCTTCAACTCCATCAAATATGATGGATTGTGGAGCGCTTTCATTGGAATCTGCAGAGATCTGTTGCCATTTTAAATTTGCTTCATGCAACCAAATTGAGCAAAATCTCCAAAACCAGCAACTCCAACTCTAGTTGAACTGACAAGAGAAAATCTGCAGATGCTGGACATCAAAACCATACAGACAAAATGCTGGGGCGACTCAGCAGGTAAGGCAGCGTCAATGGACAAGAGTAAATGGTCGATGTTTCGGGCTGAGACCCTTCAGCAGGACCATCGTCAGTGTAACTTGGAAAAAAAATGTTAGACAGATCAGTGAAAACTCCCCAGTGCTCACCTCGGGCGCACTCCGGACAGCAAGATCCTGGTTTCTGCACAACATCCTTACAGTTCAGAGTCTGACACGGCACAGGCGCACAGGAAATATCTCCGTTCTTCAAAAGAAGATCATGCATCTCATCAGCCACTGGCATCACTGCATACCTAACTATCCAAAATGCCTATTATGTTTTCATTACCCCAGCTGACTGTTGAAGGTGCTGACTCTCTCTGTCCTCCCCTGAAGATGATGAATGTCTCCCCTCCACTGAAGACCTAGGCTCTCCTGCTCCTTCCATTCAAGTTTTCTTTGTACTGACTCTCTCACTGCCCCCCTCCCAGCAAGTGCTGATTCTCTCCCTTCCCTTTCCCTGAAAATACAGACTTTCCCTTCCCTCGAATGTTTTGACTCTCCCTCTGCCTGTCCCTTAAGGTCTGACACACCCTCGCTTCCCCTGAAGCCAGTGACTCTCCCTCCCTCTTACCTGAAGGTGCTGCCTCTCCCCCCTTCCCATGACAGTGCCAGTTTTTTCAGTTATTCGCTCACCAGACACACACAGGACATGCAAGCGTCGATGATGACTGAATCTCCATTCTGAAAAGTCTGGCCGTTGTAGTTGCAACCTTTAACAGGGAAAAGATAATTGGCAATTTTTTGCATATTCAAGATCCCAGTCCAGATATAGTTGAAAATTAATGTCCTTTCTTCCGGCCAGTGTGCTGCCTTGCTGCTTTTGTTAGGATTAAAATACCAATTTAAAACCTTGCTCCATTCTATCAATTTACAGACAACTCGTAGACTCTCCCTAAAATCAATCCCATACACTGTCCTCCAAATTCAATACTCCCATCTCTTTATTGCTCCATTAGTTATTCCAACTGATCCTCACTTTCTCTATAAAACTCCCAACATATGACAACTTCTAATTCTCTTATCTCAATATGCAAAATTATATCCTTCCACCAATTTAATCTTTCTAACTTTAACTGCTTGTTAACACTTTTCCAATTTACTTTTTGAGGTAATCTCTCTGTAGTCTTCACAAATCCCTGTTAATCATTCAGTTCCTCCCCATTCCATTAGTTACTCCCTCTCTTGCTGTTCCTCTTCCTCCATTCCCCTCCCCCCAACCCCATTTGCTATACCCTTTTGCCTCTCTGCTAGGTCAATTCCTTTCCTTCCCTCCCCCTCCCACTTTCCAAGTCCCTTCCCAAATTTTCTGTAACACTGAAACCTCCTGCTCAGCAGTTCCCAACCACCATCCCCCACAACACTCCCACGAGGTCTATTTGTGTGGATTTGGGTGGAGATCCTCTGGTTTGATGGCAGAAAGACAAGCAGCAAGCTGCAGTAAAGAAAAGGAAGAGAGTCTGGAGCAGGGGTTACCAACCTGGGGTCCACAGATCCCTCAGTTAATGGTAAGGCTCCATGGCATAAAAAAAGGTTGGGAACCCCTGGTCTAGAGGCAAACACAGCAGAACATAGGCAAAGATCCATACAAGTTCTAGTTACACACACAAAATATTGGAGGAACTCAGCAGGCCAGACAGCATATATGGGAGAAAAGTACAGTCGATGTTTCAGGCTGAGACCCTTTGGCTGGACCCTTTCTGCTGAAGGGTCTCGGCCCGAAACGTCAACTGTACTTCTTCCTCATAGATGCTGCCTGGCCTGCTGAGTCCCTCCAACATTTTGTGTGCATTGCTTGGACTTCCAGCATCTGCAGATTTTCTCTTGTTTGTGTAAGTTCCAGTTCCTCCTATCTCCAGTCAGGGGGCAGAGAGGTGTAGAGGTGAAAAGTGGTGGGGAAGGGTGGGAGAGTGAGGTTTACAGAGACAGTTTCCAGAGGAAAAGAGAAACTGGATTATTTTAGATCTCGCCATTCTTGCCCTTGCTGCTTTTAGCTTTCGATACCCCTCTGAATGTTTAAGCTGTTTTGATTACTCTGAGTTAGCTTCAGGGAGCGTTGGATGGGAAACAGGCTATACCATCACAAGAAGAACAGCATTGACTCAGGTCCTGGGCTGGGTGTTGGCAGTTCCCAGGGTCTGGACAGGGCAGCTTCGAACAAGACACAGCACCACCCTGGCACATGCACAGCTGGCATCCAGACTGCCAACTCGAACCATCCACGTGACCCATACCCATGTCATCTATGCAACCTAGGACGAAGAAAATTAGAGTCGTAAAGAGAATGAGAAAAGATGCAGTGGTGTCAGCTGCCAGCTAAATCATGGGGGAGGCACATTCTGAGAGGAATTAAAATGCACTCCTGGACTGGTGAGTGCAGTATTTAGCGAAAGCTGCAAACGATGATTAAAGTCGTTGGCAGGATATACACAGCACTTATCAACAGAGCCAAGCATGAGGAATTTTAACCATCAGATATGAACATCACAGCACAAGAACCAGCTCAATTGTTTCACAGAGTAATTTCTCATGCATCTACTCCCTCATGTGCCACTGTTGCAGTCTGGGTTCAGTAATTACCTTATCGCAACACTGTTTGAAGTTGGGATTATCAGCGAATGCAGACCATCAGGACCCTCCATCATTAGGGTTGGACATGTTGCTAAGGGATCGATATTACCCCTCTGCTGCCCATTTGCAGAGTGACACCACCCCCCCAGTTTATTTGTAGAGCGAAACCCCCATCTATTTGCAGTGACTCCCTCGTCTATTCACAGAACAACCCCCCCTTATCTATTTGCAGAGCAACCCCCCCCTGCCTATTTGCTGAATGACACCCCGTCTATTCGCTGAGCAACCTCCCCTCATCTATTCGCAGAGCGCACCCCCCTTCTATTGGCAGAGTCACATCCCTAATTGCAGAGTGAATACCCACCTCCACCTATTCACAGGGTGAATCCCGCTCCATCTATTCACACAGTGATTCCCCCCCACTGTCTTTTCACAGAATGAACCCCAGTCTATTCAGAGAATGACCTCTCCAGTCTATTCGCAGAGTGACCCCATCTATTCAGAGTGAAACTCCCATCAACTCACAAAGAGATTGCCCCATCTATTCACCGACCACCTTCCTGCATCTACTTGTGGACACCACCCACCCCCGCCTCACTTCACCTTAGTCTAGCTGAACCTCCTCAGCCCACCTCAGTCGAGCCCCATCAGTTCCTTACAGATACTCGTACCTCCAGTGTCCTGGCCCCCAGGGAAGTGTGGAGTCTCCATGTTCTCCCTGTGCCTACTATGGGCTACCATGGCCGTACCCTGGTTTCCTATCACACCCTAAGGGGCTGGTTAATAGGCCACTGCAAACACTCCTCACAGACTAGTAGGTGAATCAGGAGGTGTTACTGGATGAGAGAGAGAGAGAGAGAGAGAGAGAGAGAGAGAGAGAGAGAGAGAGAGAAAGATAAATCAGTGGATTGCTCTAGGAACCAGCATTATCTTGGATGGCTCCTGGAGCTGCCATAATTCCAGTAACCCAAACCAAATGTTTATCCTCCCTCCCCACAACCTATGGCAAATCCTCCTTCAGAACCACCCTTCTAACACTCAGTCATGGACTGGCCCCCAACCCATCCACCGCACAGATCTAACTGATTGAGCAGGAAATGCTGGCGACCAACCCTGACACATGACGTGGCGGCCCGTTGTTCGGTCGTACCACTCGCTGAAGCAGGCTCCGCAGTGGTGGACGCGGCACTCTGCATTCGGGAACCCCAGGCACTCGGTGTGCTGGCACAGGTCGGGGCAGCTGATCGGCTGGGTGCCTATCGGGCAGCCGGAATACCAGTGCAGCTCAAAGCAAAACCTGCAAGGCAAGAGAAAAACCGGGAGGGGAATGTTGGCAAAAGATGGAATGGCTCACGGAAATCAGAGGGTCAAGGGATTAAACATGGTCATAGTCAAAGAGCATACAGCACAGAATCAGGCCCTTCAGCCCATCTAGTCTCTGCTGAACTGCCTAATCCCATCGACCTGGACCATAACTTTCCATACACCTTCTTAAACTTCTCTTAATTGTTGAAATCAAGTCCGTATTCACCACTTCCGCTGGCAGCTTGTTCCACACTCTGAGAGGAGAGGTTCCTCCTTGAGTTCTCCTTAAATATTTCAGTAGGAAGCTGAAGCACGATGCTGAAACAATTAAGAAGGGCAAAAGGGTGGGGTAGTAAAGAACTGGGGGTGGGGTGTGGGTGTGTAGGTTTAACATGAGAGGGGTGAACTTTAAATAATGGGCAAGATTATCCACACAGGGAGTAGTGGGTTAATGGAGTGAAATACCAAAAACCTGGTAAGGACAGACACAATTGCAGCATTTTAAAACCATTCGGACAGATACTTGGATAGGAAACGAACAGAGGGACTCTGGCCAAAGGGGCAAATGGGATGAGTGTAGGTAGGCATCATGGTTACTCAGCTCCATCATGGGTACTAGCCTTCACAGTAGCCAAGACATCTCCAAAGAGCGGTACCTTAGAAAAGTGGCTTCTATCATAAAGGACCCCCATCACCCAGGACATGCTCTCTGCTCACTGTTACCATCAGGTAGGAGGTACAGAAGCCTGAAGACACACTCAGCGATTCAGGAACAACTTCTTCCCCTCTGCCACCCGATTTCTGAATGGACATTGAAATTATGAACACTACCTCACTACTTTTTTATTTTTGTTTTTTGCACTACTTACTTTAGCTATTTAATATACATATATATACTTACTGTAATTCAGTTTTTGTTTAAGTATCATGTGTTGCTTTGTACTGCAGCTGCAAGGTTAACGAATTTCATGATGTATGCCGGTGATTTTACGCCTGATTCTGACGGTTGAAAGGACATTCCTCTGCTGGGACAACATCACACTCAGCCAAAACAACAACAATGTGCATTTATAAAGCATTTCTGGCACAGCATTATGTCCCCAAGGGCTTCACTGGAGTATTCCTGAAACAATGTTTGACGTGGAAGCACCTAACAAGGATTTGTCAAAGAAATAACTATTAAGGAAGATTTTGAAGGGGAAAAGGTCATTAATAAGGCAGCATGGTCATTTGTAGAAGGGTTTCAAAACTTGAGTTCTGAACAACAAGGAAATGGCTGCTAAATGGTGGAATTACAATTGGGAAATTAGAGATAAGGGAGAGAAGGCCACAGTGGGATTGAAAAACATGGATGAAACATTAACATGGAAGTACTGTTTATCTAAGAGTCATTTTAAGTAGACAAGAATCAGATCGAAAGGCAAAGTGGGAGTTAGTTTGCCTATAGGCACAGCTGCAGTAGGGAAAGCGGAACATAAAACTTCGCCTTTTAGGGCGGCTCAGTAGCGTAGTAGTTGGCATAACATTATTATGGCGCCAGCGACTCAGGTTCAATTCCTGCTGCTGCCTGTAAGGAGATTGTACATTCTCCCTGACACTGTGTGGGGTTCCTCTGTGTACTCCAGTTTCCTCCCACATTACAAAGACACACAGGTTAATATGTTATGGGTGTAATTGGGTGGCACTAGCTCACTGGCCTGTTTCTGTGCTGTATCTCGAAATAAAAAGAAAAGCAAGCAGTTTTCTGTGTTTTACATACATCTATAGGAGCATAAAGACAACATTTCTGTAGACTTTATTTGCACTGTTCATCCAAAATCAACGCAGATGATCGTGAATATTTTTAGTATCAGTAATTTTCAGTACAAAGTAACATTCCAGAGCTTTTTGTTCTAGTATGAGAAACACTGCACTGTAGCCCAGAGCTGTGCACAAGTCATACTCACCGTCAGCCCAGAACCGTGCACAAGTTATTCTCACCATCAGGCCAGAACCGTGCACAAGTCATACTCACCATCAGGCCAGAACCATGCACAAGTCATACTCACCATCAGGCCAGAGCTGTACACAAGTCATACTCACCATCAGGCCAGAGCCGTGCACAAGTCATACTCACCATCAGGCCAGAGCTGTACACAAGTCATACTCACCATCAGGCCAGAGCCGTGCACAAGTCATACTCATCATCAGTCCAGAACTGTGCACAAGTCATACTCACCATCATTGTGAGTATCTAGAAGCTCTAAAGATTAAGTTGTTCCCTTTGACCACCAGACCTCCAAGAGGACCACAGCCTTGTCGAGGTTTGGAGGCTTGTGTGCCACAGTGACCCAGAGAGCTACATTGGCTGGAGTCAGGGCTTAATGCTTTGGCTTTTGGTTGTTTCACCCTTGCCAAACAGGTGAAAGGTTAAGAATGGCCCACCAGTCCTCCAGGGGTTCAGCTCAGGGCCAACAACCCCGAATGGTAAAACAAAACTGTTATGGAAACAGCAATGAAGCGTCCTTCTACATCTGAGTGGCCATAGACTGAGAAGAAGGACCTTCATTGCTGGCTTAACCATCATTGGCATAATGGGCTGTAAGTTAGTTTGACCACAAGAGTAAAAACATGTTTTACACTTTTTGATATTCCCTCACAAACAGTTTGTTTTTTATTCTTAAAAAAACTTTTTCAACAATGTTAAATCAATGGAGAAATAGCAATGATTTCTGATTAAATCAATCAGGTTTATTACCTTTGTCTTATATGATGCGAACTTTGTTTTGTAGTAGCAGTACAGGGCAAAGCCACACAATTACTATAAATTATTGAAAAAAAGAAATAATGAGCCTTGAACAAGGATCTCAGTCTGAAATGTCGACTGTTTATTCATTTCCATAGATGCTGCCTGACCTGCTGAGCTCCTCCAACATTTTGTGTGTGTTGCTTTGGATTTCCAGCATCTGCAGAATTTCTCATGTTTGTATAGAGAAACAGTGTTGAAATAGTGTTCAAGGACCTTTCAGAAATCTGATGATGGAGGGGATGACAGTTAACTGCACTTATTGTTCAAATTTCAAAGTAAATTATAAGTAAAGATCAAGGTTTTTGAAAAAGTAATCAAATCAAATACTGTAGATTTAAAATGTTTTCCAGATAAGTGTGAGAAAATGTATTTACAATATAGTTACAACTTTGGACCCAATTGTCCCTGGCAGGTAATTACACCCCAATGTATACACACTATCATTGGAATAAAGATGTTCCTTTGGAATGTTCATTGGAATAAGTGATATTCCACTATTGTTGGAATAAAGAATGATCAAACTAGCCAGATGCAAGGTGAGGTCACCCACAAAAACAACATGCCCTTCAGGTTAACATTGCATAAAGAATATTAAATCCAGAGAGCGGGGATACAGATTTCTCCTGTGATAGGAGATTGTAGTTTTGAGGAGATGTTTCTATTCTCAATGACGCAGCAGAATTCAGAGGTTAAATGAAACTAATTTAATAGACAGACACAGTGTAAAGAGAACAAAAGGTCCATGCTGGTTGTGGAAATATACTGGAACAACAGAGATCTCAATCTCCTTCATTAACAGTATTGGGATCACAGTCAAACAGTTAGAAAATTAACGGTTACGTTGACACTTACCTGAGGTCAGGCGTTACAGGAAGCCAAAGGCTACTGTCTTTCACTGAGGAGATGTTGGGGATATATCCATTGTCAAAAGGATGACTTGAAGCCCACTTCTGTTCAAAGTGCCGTATGACTGTGATTGTGTCTTGCACATCAATGACCATCCAGTTCTGAACAAGCCACCAATTTGGGAGTGAGGTTATTGGTGGGCAGATACGTTTAATATTGAGCAGCTGCTCTGTGTTAGCCATGTGGAGCTGCTGCTGCACGAAGAAGTAGAACCTCATGTGATGAGGACCTCTAAAGAAATAATTGCAGTTGTCTTTGTCATACCCACTCTTATCAAAACCAAACACATCAAAACCATTCTTATCCAAGCCAAACTTGTTATAGCCGTAAGTGTTATAGCCACCATCAAAAAGAGACTCAATAACTTCTACCTTAACATAAGGTAAATAGGTCTCATCTTTCCTCATTCCAAATGGTGTGACTAGAGACCGATTGAAACCATACCGATTGTATCCTGAAACATCAAATCCTTCGATGTCAAAACCGTCCCGGTTGAAATGGTCTCTGCCATAACCATTACGATCCCAACCAGTCTGGTCGTAGTCATGGTGATCATAACCTTGACAGTCATACCCATGAATATCATAAGTTTTTTGTGTGTCTGGTTGAACACTTTGATCAAAATCTTTCCTGTTATAGCTGTTCTGGTCATGGTGCTGAGAATTGGCCTTTGTATAGTTGCAAGGAGCACCAAGTGTGACTGGAACGTAAATGGCGCAAAGCTGCTGCTGAGATAACAAGAGGTCATCTGGGGCAATGTCAAATGGCTTCATCTTCACATATCGAAGATCAGAGGGGTAACGGGGCAGACCACTAGGGCTGCGGTCTTGCCAGTGGCTCCAAAGTTTATCTATAAATGCATAATGAGACAGAAAAATTGGATCATATGGGCTGAAAGGAGAGGACATGTGACCTCCAACCCAGAGGTGGAAGAGCCCTGAGATGGCTTCCATTTGAATGGAGAACTGGGCGAAGTCTTGCTCTGCTAATATCAGCTGAATGTTGATGGCATCTGGTAAAGTGATGGAAAGGTTGAAATGCCGACGGAGGCAAGGTACCCATTCAGTGTCCTGCTGGAAAGGGTGATAGGAGACACAGTCTGTCTCAGAGTTTCCATTCGCTCCAAAAAAGTTTCCTTGCCATGCTGTAGAGCTTTCCATCGAACCCGCATCAATGGTCCATTCAAAATATGGGATGCTGATGTCACATGATACCTTCTGCAGCTCTCGTTCCACCATCCGGAGGAAGTAACGGTGCCAGGGGAGGAAGGTGAACTGTCCATTGGCTTGTGGTGAGTACTGTGCTCTAATTTTGGCAAACTCCTCCCAGATACCTGCAGAGTGACAGTGAAGTGTTAAGAATTTGCTTTTGTGTCTTTATCTCCTTGTAGCATCTCAAAGCTCCTCACAGCCAAAGTGACATAAAAGGCAGTGCAATATCAGAAGCATATTGCCAGTTTGGCCACATTAAGATCCCACAAAGAAATAACCTAATGAATGATTAGTCTCCATCTGCCGGAAGAAGTGGGATCTCCCAGTGGTCACCCATTTTAATTTAATTTCCCATTCCCATACTGATACGTCAATCCATGGCCTGTTCTATTGCCGTGATTAGGCCACACTCAGGTTGGAGGAACAACACCTTATATTCCATCTGTGTAGCCACCAACCTGTTGACATGAAAGTCGATTTCTTGAATTTCCAGTAATGCCACCCCCCTTCACCATTCCTATCCCCTTTTCCCTCCTCACCTATCTCCTTGCCTGCCCATCGCCTCTCTCTGGTGCTCCTCTCCACTGTTCTTTCTTCCATGGCCTTCTCTCCTCTCCTAGATTCCCCCTTCTCCAGCCCTGTATGTCTTTTACCAATCAACTTCCCAGCTCTTTACTTCACCCCTCCCCCTCTTAGCTTCACCCATCACCTTGTGCTTCTCCCTCTGCTCCCCCCACCTTTTAAATCTACTCTTCATCTTTGTTTTCTCCAGTCTTGCTGAAGGGTCTCGGCCTGAAACTTCGACTGTACCCTTTTCCTGTACCCTGAGCTCCTCCAGCATTTTGTGTGTGTTGCCTGGATTTCCAGCGTCTGCAGATTTGCTGTTGTTTGTGGATGATTAGTTCATTTGATTTTGTCATTGTTAAGTAAAACGAACATGGAAAATGGGACAGAAACCCTCAATGTTGTGCTGACATTTTAACCTACTCCAAGATGCTTCCCTCCTGCATAGTTCTCCATTTTTCTTTTATCCCTGTGCAGGTGAACAGGTGCCAATCTAAATACTCTGCAGCTGTGGCAGTGCAGTAACTTGGGTCTTGAGAACATGTCAGCATGGTTAGCACAACGCTTTACAGTACAGGTGACCCGGGTTCAATTCCCGCCGCTGCCTGTGAGCAGTTTGCATGTTCTCTGTGTGACCACGTGGGTTTCCTCCGAGTGCTCTGGTTTCCTCCCACGGTGGAAAGGTAGGTTAACTGGTCATTGTAAATTGTCCCATGATTAGGCGAGGGCTAAATTGAGGGATTGCTGGACTGTGGCTTGAAGGCCTTCCAAGGTGTAGCTCAATAAATAAATAAATTAATGGAGGAAGTCACAATGCAGCACCTACATTCATAAATGCACATGCATATGAGGTTCAGAAGCTCAAAGATCTGGTTGGCTAAATCAGGACTCCCCCAAGAAACACTATGCTATTACTTTTCAGGCATATACAATATTGCGCTCATTTGCATTTTCCAAAGACTCTCTGCCAATCCAAGGCACAGAGGGAATGCTAGGGAATACTCTTCTCCCCTTGCCGAGATGAATGAAGCTTCAACAAGACTCAGAAGACTTGATGCCATTAAGATGATGGCAGGCCACATTCACCACTAGACATTGACTCCCTTTGAACATCCCAGCCACAAAAAAGAAGTCCAGTCTGTGTTCCTGCTACAAAGGTTTTGTTGACAGTGCTTTACAAATCTGTGACCTCTATCATCATCTTAAAGGACAAAAAGCAGACAAGTAAGATGTCCACTGGCTCCATGTCACCACCAACCTCCTGGCTTGGACACAGAATTGAGGTTCCCTTCACGTCATTGCAATGTCTACGCAGCACCCTCCCCGTACCCTGCTTCAAGAATTGCCATTTGTTCAAAGCAATGCTGCCCCTGCCAGGGATGCCCAATGAACCTGAATAGAAACTGCAGGCAATGTGTAGTAAGGATTGGACTTTACCTTGCTTGTAGTAGATATCTCGTATTGCTGCCTGGTAAGCCATCATCTCCTCAGCCGTCATGTCCCGGATCTCCTTGCGTTGACTAACGTGCCGACAGTTGCACTCTGTCACCCCAGTGTAGCTGCACAGGCAGATCTCACAGCCATACTCAAAGGACTCTCCGAAGCGGTAGGAGCGACCATGGAAGGTGCAGCCACATCCCTGGCCACACTGAACGTCCTCGCACCTCTGGCCTGGCTTGAAGCTGACCACCTCCCTCTTCAGATCACCTCTGTGGATGGCCTGACAATGAGAGGCTGGCAGATACTCACAGTGATAGATGTAGGCTGCGGAGAAACCCAGGTAGTTGAAACCCTCACGGTTAACCCCAACACAGTCAAATTGTGCTCGATTGTAACCGTCTGCATCGAATCCGGCCGTGTCAAACTCTGCTCTTGCGTCGTGCTCCCCTTTCTTGTTGTGGCCGGTGAGGTTGAACCCTGTGTCCCTGTGGAACCCATCTCGGTCGTAACCCTGTTTATCAAACCCGTACTTGTCGAACTCTCGTCCATCGCTCAGGCCGCTAAAGATCTGTCCATTGGGACCAAACAGCGCGGGCCCAGAGCGTACTGGGTTAAATGCCACCACTTGCCTTCCACTCCGGTCCACGCCGGATACGTTGTACCCATAGCGATCATAGCCTTCGTGGTCATAACCAATTGGAGTGTTGGGCAACCTTGGCTGGCGGTAGCAGCAAGCTCCCGCCTCGCACCTCTTCCTGCACTCCTCGTGTGTTTCAAAGTTGTTGCTGTTGCCACCACAGCCATTGTAATTAAATTCTTCACACAGGCCAGAGGAGATGCTGAAGAACCAGCGTTTCGTGGGAACGGTGAATCCCCTGCTGCAGTGACCTTGAACACAAGGCAACGTACAAACCTGCAGAGCCAACCGGAAAGAATGAGGTAATCATCTGTCAAATGGTCATGAAGAAATCCCCTGCACCAATGTGCTAAAGTGCCTGGAACTGATCAGCCAGTGTTGATCCTTTCCCCATGGTATTGGACGTGGAAGAGGGAGGGGAGTCAGGAGGCTTTGGAGAGAGTAGTGGGAGAGAAGGAGTCTTGTAGGGTATCACTAATAAAGATGGACCACATTGGGAGTGTCTGATGCCTGCAGGAATGTATCTCATTAGAGAACAACATGGCTAGACCTTCACAGGTCTGAGATTCTCAATGAACCAACTATCACTTTGGACTGTGTGTTGACCGTTTTCTACAAAGATGAATAATTTCAGGCATTTCCATGGACAACATCATTACCTGGACCAAGCTGTCTTCACATTGGTGCCCTGTGGATGTCGCTGGGCAACTGCATGTGAATCCTGAAGGTTGTATCCTGGAGTCAGAGGGGAGTGGGTGACAGACTCCCCCATTCTTGCACGGGTTGCTAGAACAGGGATCTAGGAACAAAGCAGAAAGTTCAGAAAGCACGAGGCAGCTGAGAGAAGGGTCAGGAAGTTGATATTGGTACTGGGGGACAAAGTTCCCTGGCCTCTCTGCCTGAAACAGAAGTGAGAATTTGGATTAATGCCTTACCCCATAACCAACTCCCCCCCACCCCCATTCCCTTTGACATAGTGGAGCATCGTCAACCTGTCCTTCAGAGTGAAGGAATTCCTCAACCCTGCACTGGGAGTTTGAACATGGTTTATGGGCTCACTTTCCCAGTGAGACTTAGATTCAGCAAAGGCCGTTTTAATTGTCAATGCCTTACGATGTGAGTGGTAAAACACATAAGGTGGAAACGGTGGATGTGGAGGGTCTGCTTTTTCTGGAAGTTCTCATACAGGAATTTGGTCAACAAGACTACAGTACACAGAGTTGGGGATTGAGGTAGTTTACTGTCGAGGTTATTGAACAAATGAATAGGAACAAACAGATCTTTCTCAGGTTGGCGGGCCGAGACTGGTTGTTACTGCAGCCTTGCATCTTGGGCTCTCACTCCCTTCCCCCCCACTCATAATCGTGTCAACGAGTTGGCTGGGGGAGCAAAGGTATATTTCCAGGTTTGCCTGCGGTATAGAACTTGGTGAAATTGTGAGTGAGGTGGAGGATTTAGAGAGGCTGCAGTGCTTACTGATAGGCTAAGTGAGGGCCTGGACCAGACAGAAAGGCGGATGATGGCGTTTAACCCAACATGTTAAGGACAGGCACTGTGAGGTCCGAATGGACAGATCTTTAGAGGCCTGAGCGATGGACAAGAGTTCGACAAGTACGGATTTGATAAACAGGGGTACAACTGAGATGGGTTCCACTGGGACACTGGATTCAACCTCACCGGCCGCAATAGAAAGGGGAGCACGACGCAAGAGCAGACTTTGACGTGGCTGGATTCAATGGTTACAATCGAGTCTCATTTGATGGTGTTGGGGTTAACTGCGAGCATTTCAACTACCTGGGCTTCTCTGCAGCTGACATCTATCACAGTAAATATCTGCCAGCCTCTCATTGTCAGGCCATCCACAGCGATGACCTGAGGAGGGGGGTGGTCAGCTTCCTGCCAGGTGAGAACATGGCAGCTACAACGTACCCCCGGAAAAACGGTGAAATTATCCACACAAAACTGGAGGTTTTTTGGACGGTGAGAGATTGGGTAATGTCTTTAAAGGAGACTGGGTGTCCTTGCACACTCCCCACAGAAAGCCAATGTACATAGCGCCAGCATGGGCTCCCATTGCGGAAGTCGATGGTCGATGAACAGTGCAGGTAAATAGAAAGGAGGTATGATCGTGCCTCGATCTTGACCAGAGAGGCTGGGTGGCTCACACCTGCTCCTATGCTGATTTCTAAAGAGAAAAGTACGAGAAGTCGAGGAGTTAGAGTAAACCAGTAACAGACCTGAGTCAGCGCATACTTGCAGTGCTGTGTACAGTTCGGGTCTCCCCATCACAGACAGAAGGTAGAGGACCGAAGAGAGTGGAAAGATCTACAAGGACGGTCCTGGAAGTCAGGCTCAGTCTGGATATCTCCTCTGAAAGAGTGAAGGCTGAGAAGGTGACCTAACAGCAGCAGGAATAATTAAACAGTATGACAGAAAACACTTAGAATAGTTCTACTTGTGTGGGTGAGCATCACAAACAGCCAACATCAAAAGGCCACCAAAAATCAAGTACAGCATCCACAAGAAATGTGCCTACCAGGGACTCGATGGGAATGTGAACCTGCGGACACAGTGAGCAACTGAGGCGGGGACAGAGCAGAGAGAAATGCTGACAGAACTGAGACTGGAGGAAGTGGAGTGAGAGAACGGAAGCGCACGGTCGGGCAATCAGACGGTTGGAAACTCAGCCAGCTCCATCACGGGCACTAGCCTCCCTGGCCCCGAGGACATCTTCAAAAAAGGTGGCATCCATCAGCGAGGATCCCAATCACCAGGACATGCCCTATTCTCATTGCCAGCATCGTTACAGAAGCCTGAAGACCCACTCTCAGTACTTTGGGAACAGCTTCTTCCCCTTTGCCATCAGATCTCTGAACTGAAATGAACCAACCCATGAACACTACCTTACTATTTTTGTCTCTTTTTGGATCACTTATATATTTTAATGTGTGTATATATTTCTTATTGTAATTCATAGGTTTTTATATATTGCGCTGCACTGTGGCCACAAAACAACAAATTTCATAATGTGTGTCAATGATACTAAACCTCAAAGGTTCAAAGGTCCAATTTGATGTCAGAGAAATGTACACAATATACATCCTGAAATGCTTTCTCTTTGCCAACATCCATAAAAACAGAGAAGTGTCTCAAAGCATGAATGACAGTTAGACGTGAGAACCCCAAATACCCTCCCAACTTACCCCTCCCACGCAACGGCGAGCAACAATCCCCCCCCCCTGCCCCCACCAGCAAATAGAAAGCATCGGCACCACCGAGCACTCCAGTGTGAGCAAGGCAACAGCAAATACCCAGACTTGCAGTTACCCCAAAGACTTGGCGTTTCACCCGGCATTCTACTTACCACAAAACCTGACTCTGATTTTGGCCCAATTCATATATTCTGTTATGCTACATAATCAATGTGAATATCGTGCATAAGACGTCATGCGGACTGGGTTTACAGCATCCCTTCTCTTCTCCTCGACCCACGGTGTGTAACTCACCCTGACAAAGGGGGTTGTCGCTCCGCTTTGAGCAGCTCATCTCCCCCCTGGTGCAGACACAGGAGTTGCAGGCATCCAGGACCCACGACTGGCCCTCCTCGTATTCCCTCCCCTGCCACAAGCACACAGGTTTCCTGCATTCACACGCCTCAAGGAGCTCGACCCGGAGCAGCAGTTCCGAATTCTACACAGGGAAGGAAGGCAACCGGTCACCAACACGACAGCAACGGCATTCCCGGAAGGAGCAGCCTCCTCCTGAGGCCGTGGATCGGGGGAAGAGTGCTGGTGGCGGGATCGTGGCCTTTCACTGCAGAGACACAGGTGGGGTGTTCTTCTGCTGCAGCCACAGCCAGGAGGATTTACAGTCGTCCACTGGGTTGTTTGGGGAGCCAGGTTCAGTTTTCCTCGGTTGTCATCACTGAGGGATTTTGTCTCATAACCCTTTATCAAATCCAAGCACAGCTACCTTGAGAGGAGCAAGAGGATTAGTGTAACAAAGAAAGAATCAACAAGATCTGAACTGAGCCGTATGACCCAGACTCGGGATTCACCAGCAGGATCCAGGAACTAAAAGGCAGAATTTAGGCAGCCATTACAATGTGTCAATCGAGTAGTAACTCCATTCTTGCTGTTTGCCTGGGACCTGGTGTTTGCTCCCAACGCACGAGACAGCAGGAAATATAAAAGCAAAACAGCCTCTTGTCATGCCAGTCCGTGTCACTGTTTACGTGAGCGAAATCCAGATCTGACATGAAATCAGAATAAACCATTGGTCATGGACAGTGCATGCACGGCTGTGCCCCAGCGAGGCTCAGAGTAAGGGGCAGTGAATATGTAACTACCCCAGTGAGGATCAGTGCCAGCGTAACTGTACCCCAGTGAGGGTCATTGTCAGTGTAACTATACCCCAAGTGAGGGTCAGAGCCAATGCAACTGTACCCCAGTGAGGGACAGTGCCAGTGTAACCATGCCCAAGTGAGGGTCAGTGCCAGCATAACTGTACCCAGTGAAGATCAGTGCCAGTCCATCTGTGCCCCAGTGATGGTCACTGTCAGTGTAACTATACCCCAAGTGAGGGTCAGAGCCAGTGTAACTGTACCCCAGTGAGGAACAGTGCCTGTGTAACTACCCCAGTGAGGGTCAGTGCCTGGGTAACTGTACCCCAGTGAGGGTAATTGCAATTGTAACTGTACACCAGTGAGTGTCAGTGCCAGTGTAACCGTACTCTAGTGAGGAACAGTGCTTGTGTAACTACCCAGTGAGGGGCAGTGACTGTGTAACTGTACCCAAGTGAGGGTCAGTGCCTGGGTAACTGTACCCCAGTGAGGGTAATTGCAATTGTAACTGTACACCAGTGAGTGTCAGTGCCAGTGTAACCGTACTCTAGTGAGGAACAGTGCCTGTGTAACTACCCAGTGAGGGTCAGTGCCTGTGTGACTGTTCCCCAGTGTGGGGCAGTGACTGTGTAACTGTACCCCAATGACAGTCAGCATTTGTGATAATGCACTTCAGTGAAGAAAAACCTGTGGTTAATTATTCTTGCTTTTGAACCAGTCTTTCACTGACCTGAGCTTTGACCATGTCCAGCATTGCACTGAGTGCTGCCACCATCTCCTCCAACCTATCGAATTGCTGCTCTTGGCTTCTGGGCTTCAGACTGTGGGCCAGCAGTGAAGCTCCCGCGTCATTTTGTTGCTGCCGATCCTGACTGACGTCTGACATGGACATTGAATGTGTGGAGACGTCCTCAAGGAACTGAAATTCCTCATCCGATTCTGAGTATCGTTGCTCAGCCAAAGAATACGGCAAGGCTAAGGAATCTGAGACAAATGTGCAAAACAATCCAGTCAACCGAGCTACGAAGTGAACAGCACAAACCACAACACCCCGCCTGCAACAGGCTGAGACATCACTGGCTAATTACAGAGAGGTTGTTTAATCAGATAAAGTGACAGTCACTGCATTATCGCAGACTGACTCCTCAATCAGGGTAATGTTCTTTTAGTCAATGACTATAGCCTTTTATTCAAGGGAGGGTAATTTAAGTATCTATTTAATCATGATAAGAATGATTTCCAATATGACAGCAAAATCGCTGGTAAGAAAGGAGCACACACACAATGCTGGAGGAACTCAACAGGCGAGGCAGCGTCAATGTTTGCAAATAAACAGTGTCCTTCAGCAGGCCCAAAACAACCACCATCGATGCCCCTCCATAAATGCTCCATCTCCTCCCGAGTTCCTCCAGCACTTGCCACGTGTTGCTCAAGATCTCCAGTGTCTGCCGAACCTTTTACGCCTGAGGAAGCTGCAATATAAATTAGATGCCGAAGGTTTGCAACAAGTCAAACAGAATTTCTATAGAGCAGAGGGTCCCAAACGTTTTTTATGCCATACACCTCTTTCATATATCGAGGGGACTGTGGACTCCAGGTTGGGAACCCCACTCAAAGTATCACAAGTGTTTTAGACTGGAGGGAATCTGTTGAACCATTTCAGCCTATGTTGGTTCTGTGCAAGAAGAACCCAATGTGTCTCCACTCCCCCTGTAGCCTTCCATTTGGAAGTGTATTAGTGACTGCTCACTCCAAGTAACTAAAGTCATTTTTTACTCCACTTGCTGAATACTGTACAGCTCTTTGTCAAGAGTCAGGATCATGTATATTTGCCACTGTAGCAGTTAATAGTGATTTTATCAGAGCTTAGTCAACATGGTGAAACTTAGAACAATGGTTGTAAAATATGCTGGTTCAGTGTGCTGGGTGGGTAAAATGAGATCACTTTCAACACTAAACACTGCTGTTCACTGTGAGCTCACAGGGCTCCACAGAATTCCTTGCTAACCTAAACAATACAAATCATGTAACCACTCTGGGTGGTCTAACATGTTCTTGTTTCCAGACTGTCTCTTGGAGTCAAGAACAAACTGTTTCAAGCCGTGTGGCCCTGGGGTGGCTAAGGAGGGGTCCCCAGACACCGCTGTAGCTGGGACAGAAGGTGTTTTCTCTGGCAGGTGGGCATTACAGGGCTGTGGGCACTCTCTCCTCTTTCTGATGGACTTGTGCTCCTAGCAAAGAGATACACATTTTGCTGTACCTTTACCGCTGATTCTCCCTTACTGTAGGTCAGTGAAAGGAACCCCACAGCTCATTGAAGACGCTATATTTCTTTTTTCCCTGGGGGTCTCTGAGAACAACCCTGAAGATTAATCTCTGTTCCCCTGATAGATTCATGCCCTAACTTTTCAGAATATAGTGCTCGACATTTGACAAAGTAGCCCGGATCTCAGTGATATTGCAGGGACGTGTCGGAAATATTGCAGAGGTGTGTTGGAGATATTGCAGGGACAGTGTCGGTGATATTGCAGGGACCGTGTTGGAAATATTGCAGGGACCATGTCGGAGATATCGCAGGGACGTGTCAATGATATTGCAGGGACGTGTCGGAGATATCGCAGGGACCATGTCGGTGATATTGCAGGGACGTGTCGGAGATATCGCAGGGACGTGTTGGTGATATTGCAGGGACTGCATTGGAGATATTGCAGGGACGGTGTTGGAAATATTGCAGGGATCATGTCGGTGATATTGCAGGGACCGTGTCGGAGATATTGCAGGGACGTGTTGGAGATATCAAAGGGACGTGTTGGAGATATTGCAGGGACCATGTGGAGATATTGCAGGGACGTGTCGGAGATAATGCAGGGATGTGTCGGAGATATCGCAGGGATCATGTCGGTGATATTGCAGGGATGTGTCGGAGATATTGCAGGGACCGTGTGGAGATATTGCAGGGATGTGTCGGAGATATTGCAGGGACCGTGTCGGAGATATTGCAGGGACGTGTTGGAGATATTGCAGGGACGTGTTGGAGATACTGCAGGGACTTGTTGGAGATATCGCAGGGACTTGTTGGAGATATTGCAGGGACGTGTCGGAGATATTAGAGGGACTTGTTGGAGATATTGCAGGGACACTCTCACTTTGACTGTGTGAGTTTCCCCCAGCAGTCCAAAGCTGCAAAAGTTGGTAGGTTAATTGGTCATTGTAAATTGTTCCATGATTAGGCCAGGGTTAGATCGTGGATTGATGGGCAGTAACCATGTGAGCTTATTTCATTAAGAGTTCAAGCTGCAGACACTTCTATATTCACATGCCTTGTATGCCCAGCTCCCCACATCCTTTCCTCCCACACTCCTACAGTCATCACTGCACTGATCTCCTGTCACTCCCACAGTCGTCACTGGACAGATCTCCTGTCACTCCCACAGTCGTTACTACACTGATCTCCTGTCGCTCCTACAGTGGTCACTACACTGATCTCCTGTCACTCCCACAGTCGTCACTGCACTGATCTCCTGTCACTCCCACAGTCGTCACTGGACAGATCTCCTGTCGCTCCTACAGTCGTCACTGGACAGATCTCCTGTCACTCCTACAGTCGTCACTGGACAGATCTCCTGTCACTCCCACAGTCGTTACTACACTGATCTCCTGTCGCTCCTACAGTGGTCACTACACTGATCTCCTGTCACTCCCACAGTCGTCACTGCACTGATCTCCTGTCACTCCCACAGTCGTCACTACACTGATCTCCTGTCACTCCTACAGTCGTCACTGGACAGATCTCCTGTTGCTCCCACAGTCGTCACTGGACTGATCTCCTGTCCCTCCCACAGTCGTCACCACACTGACCTCCTGTCACTCCCACAGTCGTCACTGCACTGAACTCCTGTCACTCCCACAGTCGTCACTGCACTGATCTCCTGTCACTCCCACAGTCGTCACTGCACTGATCTCCTGTCACTCCCACAGTCGTCACTGCACTGATCTCCTGTCACTCCCACAGTCGTCACTGCACTGATCTCCTGTCACTCCCACAGTCGTCACTGCACTGATCTCCTGTCACTCCCACAGTCGTCACTGCACTGATCTCCTGTCACTCCCACAGTCGTCACTGCACTGATCTCCCGTCACTCCCACAGTCGTCACTGCACTGATCTCCCGTCACTCCCACAGTCGTCACTGCACTGATCTCCTGTCACTCCCACAGTCGTCACTACACTGATCTCCTGTCACTCCCACAGTCGTCACTGCACTGATCTCCTGTCACTCCTACAGTCGTCACTGCGCTGATCTCCTGTCACTCCCACAGTCGTCACTGGACAGATCTCCTGTCACTCCTACAGTCGTCACTGGACAGATCTCCTGTCACTCCTACAGTCGTCACTGGACAGATCTCCTGTCACTCCTACAGTCGTCACTGCACTGATCTCCTGTCACTCCTACAGTCTTCACTGGACAGATCTCCTGTCACTCCTACAGTTGTCACTGCACAGAACTCTCCCTCACATTTATCCCCACACTCCCCCTCACACAATAATCCCTAATCCCACACTCCCCCCACACATTTATCCCCACACTCCCCGCACACATTTATCCCCACACTCCCCCTCACACGCTAACCCCACAACCTCACTTTACAACACTGCTGCCCTTGCAAACCACCCCTCTCTCAGCACCTGCATCCCAGCTTACAGCAGAAGGCCCAGGCTGCCTGTGACACGCAGGACAACCAGCACCACCCTACCTGGCAGATTGTCGCAGTGCCACGGGCGGTGAACAAAGCCACTTGGAGAGATCTCTGCTGTCTGCCAGTAGCCCTGTGGTAGAGAGAGAGCCATAGTCTGAGAGCGAGCCTGAACACACAGTCTGACCGTAATCCACAATAAACAGCCCACCAGTAACATCAGAGTTACAGAAGGAACACCAGCCTCAGCTCGAGACAACCCAGAGTGAATGGAGTCTTGTTCTCAGTGGAAAGACAGCATCAGAAAAGAGCCAGCCGCTGATTTTAAAAGGCAAGTCCTGGCATCCCAGATGCTACAAACAGTTTAAAGTTTCCTTTCCTTTATACTTTTTCCCTAATGTCTTTAGAGGACGCTGGTATCTTCAGACTGGGATGGGAAGGGACTATACTTTCAGGGAAGGGTGGAGGGGACCTAGTATTTTCAGTGGAGGGGCATGGGATGTACGTTCGGGGGAGAACCAGAAGGGGGCTGTACCTTCAGAGGAAGGGTGAGGGGGTGCTGGTCATTGCACAGATGGGCTGAATGGTCAGTATCTTGAAGGTGGGGGGGAGGAACGTCACTATCTGGAGGGTAGTGGGAATGGGTCATTACATTCAGAGGTAAGGCAGAAAGAAAATTTTTTGCATCTATTCCCACTGAAACCATAAGGTGTTCCCAGTGTTGAGCTGTAAACCAGTGAATTCAACGGGGAATGGTGATTGAGCCTCATTACCTCTTTCTGTATCACAAACCTGAGGCTGTGAGGTGCATCACCATTACGGTGGGTGGGGGGGTGGTTTACAGTGGCACTGCAAAGGCACCGTTCAAGAAGGCCACCAACGTGAGCAGGTGCCTGCAACTCTCTTCACGGGCTCACTCCACTGAGCAAGGAGCAAAAAATCCTCCTCCGGAGGTCAAATTTTTCAAAGGCTGACTGGTCAGCTTTCACACAGCTATGGGATCTTGTGGGGTGATCAATGTACTCAGATGGTTTCCTAGGAATCAAGGTTGCTGTGGCTTCCTGTCTCATGCCTGGGTCTGCTGTGCGACTAGTTGATCGACACTGATTTCTCCATCATTACCACATAGAGAACTATCAGAACTGGAGAAGGGGAACTAGATGGCTCTTCATTTTTTAAATCATCTAGTATTTTTTATAAATCTATGACCAAACAGGCTAACAGAACTCTGTTGAAGAGCATGAGTAAGAGACTTGAAACCTCTACCATTGTTAGACTGAGCTTGGAGTAGGTTACAGCATGGGCCTGTACTGATCTGAACTGGTCTATGTTCTTTTACCGTGAATTTGCTGTCCCCTCCTTCCGTGCTGGAGAAGTGAATTTCCAAATCGATGGGAAGAATCAGGCTAATGGCATCTTTGTCCAGGTTCTTCTCAAACACAATGTCTTCTTCACAGTCAATGAGAAGGGTTATTCTCTGAGACTCCAGATTGAAGGCCACCTGGCCCCACTGCCCATTGCCAAAGGGAGTCCCTCCAGGAAAGACAATGGATGCCGGCTCCATGTTGTGCACAGTCCGGTAATCCAGCTGCAGTTGGTTTTTTCTGGTGCTGGACGTGAGCTGTAAAAGTGGACGTCCATCCTTTTTGGTGGTGGTGGGAGAGGTGAAGGAGATAATTGTCCCCTCTGAGTTCTTGCTCTGTTTTGCCACAAAGTGAAAGCCAATGGACCCCTGCATGGAGGTGAGGAAGTAGATGGCGTAATCCCGTGGCAGGGTCAGATGCGGTACACGCTTACGGAACTTCCAAGCTGGGGCGCCTGGTTCCAAACCTTTGCTTCTGCTCACTCCCTTTACAGATCTTGTGATGTTCAGGGCTTCCAGAAGATCAATTACTAAAAGACAAAAACAAATGTAATGGCCTGAAGTATCACACAGAAAACGAATTCTGCTCTTCAAAGAGCAATACTCTGTAAAATTTGATTGATGTTTAATTATGGACCGTATCTGAAGAGGCTTACAAACAGGACAAGAGTTGACACGCGTATCAGTGTGAGTTACACATCCGCGGGTTTATTTAACAAGATCGGGCATGGTAATCTGATGGTAATTTTTCTAAACACTGCTTGACATATGTACTTTCATGTTGATGTCCATTTTACTAAATATCATTTTAAACAATGAATTTGTAAAACATAAAACGTGAATAATAGAATGAATAGAGTTGTAAATCCTGAACTTATTAAAGCTGATAAGGGGAAAGCTGAATGCTCAAAAAAGGTCAAAGGCTCATTTTAATATCAGAGAATGTATACGGTATACAACCTGAATTCCTATTCTTCACAGACATCCACCAATCAAGAAACCCAAAGAATGAATGATAAAAACACCACAGCTTCCGAAGTCCCCCTCCACCTCCCCGCACACAATCAGTTGTACCTTGAATCCCAGCAATGAAAATCAAACAAACTGCAGATGAGGAAAATCTGAAATAAGATGATGTTTAATTTTTTAAGAAGTGTTGGAAAATCTCAGCAGATTGGACAGCAGCTGTGGAAAGACAAACGTTCAATACTTTGGGTCTAACACTCTGTGGACAGTGGAGTAGGAAGGCTGCAATGCGATTATAGAGGACAGCAATTTGTTACGGGAGGAAGCCGAGTTGTACCTTTCCTCAATGCAACTCACAATATTTAACATCAGACCAATATGGATTAACCTGGAACCTCACTGAACTAACTGAGCAACTTCCAGTTCAGGGTGCTCTGAAGTTAACATACAACTAGATTTATAGTATTTTAAAGTCTAAAGTAAATCTGATTTTTATAAAATTGCTATGTCGCTTTTCTGCTGCTACACAGGTACATTTCAACAGCAATGAGCTTCACCAACACTTAAAATTCTTCTCATGCTGACACACAGTTGGGGTCCTTTTTCTGGGGTACCTTTTACACTGTCGTGCTGGTTAGAATGTGGAATGTCCCAACAGAATTAGAAAAATACCAACGTGCGAGAATCGGTTCATAGTCTAGTGCTGAAAGACCGTGGGGCAATTTTTGTTGAGAGATCCCCAAGTCCTTGTAGAAGCAGTTACAGGAGCGGCTGGTGAGACTCCTTATATAATTAGCTCATCAATGTTAATAAAGACTGCAGACAATGAAACTATTTTCCTGAAGATGTTGGTTAATAAACTGAATGGAGTGAAGCTATCCACCAGCATGAATATCTCAACTCTGAACTGATTCCACACCTGACAGACTGACTTCCAAGGATTCTACAAATCGTGTTCTCAGTATTGCTTATTTTAATTTTAAGTTGCAGCTCGTCTTCTTTTGCACATTGGTTATGCCTGCAAGAAAATGAAAGCCACGGTCGTATATGGTGACATATGCATACTTTGATAATGCATTTCCTTCAAAGCAAAGCTTAAAGTCAACTTATTATCTAAGTATGCACCTGCCACCGTACGCTACCTTTGAGTTTATTTTTTGACCTTGATTTACTTTTGTCATACTTTTATACAGTGTTATTGTTATAATTCAGTGTGCTTTAGTCATAGCTGAATTTGTCAAAGGTTAGAGCAAGCCTCGAGGGCTTGTGAGCTCCTGTTTACAAGCTGGACTCAAAGGGGGTGAAAAGAAGAGAAGATATCCAAACTTTAACCCTTTGACAGGTTAAAGATGTGAGGGCGATCTGACTGCAACAATCATTAGGGTTGATTGAGCTGACCTGGCTGGCTTAGTGGGTGTTCCCCTGTCAGGACAGCTCCTTGGGTTGACAAATCAGCCGTGACGGAATGGCCGAGCTGTGCTCCTGTTCTTACGGTCTAAAACTTCCCATGATTCTTCACAGAAGTTAGGCTTCTGTGAGGCCAGGGGAGAAAAAACCAGAGGACATGGGTTAAGGGTGAAGGTGGAAAAGTTTACAGGGAACATTGGGGGGGGGGGGCTTCTTCACACAGAGAGTGGTGGGAGTGTGGAATGAGCTGCCAGATGGAGTGGTAAATGAAGGCTTTCTTTTAACATTTAAGGAAAACTTGGACAGGTACATGGATGAGAGGTGTATGGAGGGATCTCCAGGGCCAGGTCAGTGGGACTAGGTAGAAAAATAGTTCGGCACAGCCAAGAAGGGCCAAAAGGCCTGTTTCTGTGCTGTAATGTTCTATGGTTCTAAGTATTTCCAAATAATGCTTGGCACTCTGAAGGGTGATATTAGGACAGGCAAGTGGGAAAAGAAATAGATGTAGCCAGACAGTGCCGTTCTACCCTGAAGAAAGTGACAGATGTTGCAACGGGAAGGGATTTACAGTGGGAGCAGGTTAGAGCCCAGTCACCTGAAGGCACGATGTGAAAATGAATATAGATGTACAAGAATGTATGATTGGAGTTGTGCAGTTGTAGTAAAGTTGTAGATCTTCAGGGAATACAGAAATATGGAGAGGCAAAAACATAGGCGATTTAAAAATGATGCAGGATTTGAGAGAAACAGGAATGAGCACCACGGACAAGGAGAGTTTATTTGCCGAGCAAGATTCTCGCTCTTTGTGAAGAATGTAAAGGCACTTGAAGCAGGCTTCACAGAACAAAACATTCCTGTCTGCATTCCCTCATCTCCCCCTCCATAACATGGTGCAGATGAATCTCTTTAACAGCTAGAGAATCTCAGGCTGCTGTCAAATGGGATCCTTTGATCCTACTCCCCCAAACATGTCTTAACTCTCTTCTACCTCCTCAACATTCTCTTCAGTGTATTCTCAAATCACTGCCCCTCCTAAGCAACACCCTTTCTAAAGTAAAACGGGGGGGGGGGGAGTGAGGGGGAATACACTGAAGACCTAGTGATGTGTGGAAATAAATAATATAACGTCATTGGTGCTGTGATAGCTCGTTACTTGTGATGTGAGGAAAGCATTGTGGCATGATATGCAGTGGAAAAGACGAACAACACCAATATTTGTGTGATTTCATATGCCTACCATTTATTCAAATAAAACAGCTTGTTTGGAAGGTAAAACAGCTCCATTTTGTAGCAACATAGCTGTTCAGCCTTAATGGAAAACAAACAAGTTATGGTGCGTGGGAGATTTATTGTTTGAAATGTGCACATGGCAACACACTATCCCAGCATGCATTGCAGTGCACATCACAGATGTGACAGGGTTTCTCTGTTGCTGTGACCTGTGGGACGTTTAGCCCTCCATGGTCCTGTTGAATCCAGTCCCAAGCTATTTTCCTCCATGTTCTGTACACCAATAAGCTCGGCCATTCTCAGCCAGACAGGGACTTAGCATTTAAATTGCAGGAAGTCATTCTGCCTCGTCCACAAGTTGCCCCTCAGGTCTTTCGAGAACCTTTTCGCCCAACCCCCTTATTGCTCAGGGTTTCCGGCTAAGAATGGGTGCAAACTCTGTCCTGTAAGAATTCCACCTTAAGTGCTAGAGTTCAGCAAACATGGACAGTATCACTTAGAAGTAAGTAAATAATTTCTCTCACTTGGCAGGGTGGCTGGGTCAATTCTCCAGTATTTTTGTTGTCCACACATCACCCACCGTTTCTTTCACCTCACTGTTCACTTCTTTGACCCAGAATCGTGCCCTCACAGAGATCGGGATTATTTACTCACACAGATTTTCATCCGGCCTTTTATTCTTGTCACCAGATTAAACAGGGGTTCAGCTTGTACCAAATGGATGGCTTTTTTTTTTGTTCAACTTGTGTTCTTTCATGTAAAAAATGCGTACAACTGTGTTTTTCATATGAACATTGCTTATATAATGCTATGTGCTTATGACGCTGCTGCAAGAGTTTTTCATGGCACCAACGCATATGTATACTTATCCTTATGACAATTAACTCGATTTGACTTGACTCCAACTTCCTCAATTCTTCCACACCGCCAACTCGCTCTGATGTATCCCACTCTGGATTTGTTTATCGAGATACAGCGCAGAGTTTGCCCTTACGTAGTTTCGAGCTGTGCTGTCCAGCAACCCTGGGCTCAACCATAGCCCATTCACGGGACAATTTACGATGACCAATTAACCCTCCATCTTCAGATTGTGGGAGGAAACCGAACACCCAGAGGGAACTCATGCAGTCGCAGGAACAACGTACAGACACCTTTCAGACAGTGGGGGGAATGCGATGCTGTTCTTTCTTGGTGAGTGATGCACCATCAATAACTCTCGGAGACGTGAGGCAAGATATTGGCTTTTATTGACTGGAAGAAAGAACAAGCAGCAATTGACCAGCATGCTACATCCTGGAGACTGAGAGGCAGGGCTCAGGCCCCAATCACCTTTATACTGGGGTCAGTGGGAGGAGCCACAGGAGCGGTCAGCGGGGGGGCGTGTCCAGACAGGTATATGTAGTTCACCACAGTGAGATCTGGAAAACCTTCAATACTGCTCCCTTGGGCTGGTGTTAATGATGAGGAATCTGTCTCCTATTACTTTTCAAATGCATGTAAAGACCACCTAAGAACCACGCTGCCATCTGCGGTTGGAGGAACAATATCACTGTGGGTTAACTGATTCAATCCTCACTAAACTTTTCTAGATACTACCTAAATCACTCTCTAATCTGCTGTGGCACAGCCTTGAACAGTAAGCGGGAGATGGTACCGGGGAATCCAATGTTACTTCTGGACGAATGAATAGAGTTGAACATGAGTGAGAGGTAATGCCACCAGCTAACTTAACAGTCAGCGTGGATTTGTGAAAGATGGGTCATGTCTGATATGTTTCTTTCTGCTCCATGTTTTGTAAAACACGTTTGATAGGTTTCCACATAAGATCATTGACAAAACAAAAATGAATGGCACCAAATCAGAATTCACTGATTGAAATGTAGTTGTTACTTAGGAAAAAGAAAAAGTAACACTCTGACTAGCAGGATGTGACATATGGTTCTACTCCTCTTAACAGATGGTAAGCTTCAATAACTCATGGATAGACTTCTTCAGTTTGTTATCCATGTCACATTCCATCATCTTGTTCTGAGTCTCACCCTTCGTTGTGCTTCCACTCTCCATTCTGGCCTCCTCCTCTGATCCCAGGCAATGAATCCTGAGAATGGAGTTCAGCTGCAACTTTAATTCAACACGCTTTTCCCTCAGTAGAAGCTGAGCTCTTCTTTACCCTCCTTCATCTTAGCATTGATTTTTTCTTGGGATAGCTTCAGCTCATTCAGTGGAACACACACAAAATGCTGGAGGAACTCAGCCGGTCAGGCAGCACCTACGGAGGGGAATAAACAGTTGCGGTTTTGTGCCGAGCAGCTTCCTCAGGACTGCTGAATGAATGTACCAGTCCTGTTGAAGGGTCTTGGCCAGAAAAGCCGGCTGTTTGCTCCCCTTCATAGATGCTGCCTGTTGTGCTAGGTTTCTTCTGCATTTTGTGTGTGGAGTTCATTCACTGGACCTTGTTTCTTGCCTTCTGAATTCCTCAACTGCCTGGACCCCTTCATCTGGCCACTTACTCTCTCCATGTCTTATCATCATAAGCTCTTGGTGTAATCGCTCACCATTTTTCCATCCATTTACGTGTGAGTTTGACTCGGTCTTTCTCTCTCTATCTACCAAGGCCCATTACTAACCCCCAAACAGACAAAGCAGCATAACCTGCTTCCAATGTCATATTTACTTATGTAGTCTCACTGTAATAGAAGTATTCCCTTTGCTGTACCCTAGCCCTCCTCATATCTTCTGCCATTTTCTCCTTTTCCTAGTTCTGATTACAAGTCTCAAACCTAAAACATTACCCCTGTTTCTCTTTCCACAGATGCTGCCCAACCTGCTGAGCATTTCAAGCATTTCTGGTTTTATTTTGGATTTACAGCATCTGCAGTTTTTTGTATTTTTCATTTTACCACTGGCTCAAAGTCAGCTTCCGTCTCACTGTTATTAGATGCTTGAATGGACAGCCTCTATGATAAGATGGTCTCCTGGTCTCACAATATATCTTGTTGGGATCTTGCACTTTATCATTTACCTGCACTGCACATTTTTGGAAGCTTTTACACTTTATTCTGCATTGTTATTGTTTTAACTTATTCAAGCTCGATGCACTGTAGAATGATTTGATCTGTATGAACAAGACAAACTTTACACTGTACCTTGGTCCATGTGACAGTAATAAACCACTACCAATTTTCTGACTGTTCTGACTATGTTGAATGTTGATTATCAGCATTTAATGTACACCATGTCCAAATCTCCACAACCACTTATGACTGACTAGCACTAACCCTGTCCATAACATAACTTCACACCGAGTTACACTACCCCCGAGGCGGGTTGCCTGAAATTGCTCTGAATGGCAGCCCAAGTTGTCACCAGATATCTAATGCAGTCAGAAATAAAGTCTTTTCTGATATTTTATTCAGCAAGAATGTACATTAATGACTGAAACAGGTTGTTAAAAAACTGCATGCTCTTCATGGGTGAATGAAAGATAGAAGAACATAAACTTTGATTTTCATATTTAACAAGAGAAAAATTTTGTAATCAAGAAACAAAAAAAGCTACATCTGCAGGGAATCACAGATGAAAATGAAAACTGCTGGAGATGGTCAAGAGGCTTGTGTACTCAGAGAAACAGAGTTATCATTTCAGGTGGCTGGCCTTTCATTAGGATAGATAGAAAAAGGCAGGTTTTGAGTTGAAGGGAAAGGGAAAAACAAAGGGAATGGCCGAGAAGCTAGAAATCTTCAATAAAATAGAAAAACGCTGGAAATACTCAGCAGGCCAGGCAGTATCCCTGGAAAAGTAACAGTTAATTTGATAGGGTTTTACCAGCACCACCTGAAGTCAATTGTTATGCAGGTCAATACTTAAGATATCTTTTAGCTCTGTGATCTACAAACTTTGATACGATATGCACGAACACTCATCTGAATAGTATACCATATCATCTTGTCGAAAAATCAACTGTTCACTGCTACTTTTTACTCCCCATTCCAGACTCATTTTTACAGCAATGGTTTACTTAATCCTTGGGATTTTATTTCTGTTAATATCGAACTTGTTGCATTTGCCAAAGTACTTTTTAAACTTGACGGGCTTTTAAAGCAAAGCAGACTGTCTACCTCCCACTCAGTATTACAGCTGTCTCCTCTGGCAGAATCCTCTTTACTGGTGAAGACAGATTGGAAGTTTCATTTAGAGCCTCAGCTATTCCATCTGCCTTCACAAGGTGATCCCCCTCTTTTGGTTCCCAATCGGTCCTATTCAGTCATTATTTAACCTCTCACTACTTGCACACCAGAAACCTGCAGATTGTAGAAATACCTCAGAGGTCAGCCAGCATCCGTGAAGAGTAAAACAAAGTTTCCTTGTTTTGGAAGGCTATTACTGTTTCTATTTCCACAAAATAACAACAGCAAATCAGAAAAACAAGCCCTGTTCCTTCGACCCACTCACCACCCATGCACATACACGTTCAGCCCCAGGACAGGCTGGCTTCTCTGAAATCCAGCACGCCTATCAATTCACACATGTTGGGCCTCAGTCTTCCCTAGTGGAGTCATCAGAGATTCTTAGACTAGGGGCTCCGACCATTGGGCCTTGACTTCCAGACTTCCAATCAACCTTTGGGCTTCAATCTTTGATATTGACCCAACGACGACGAATGAGCACCCCGATGAGGACACAAACTCCAGTCCTCGAGTTCCTTAGATGCTTTTAAATAATATAATCTGCTCTTTTATGTTCATGTCTTCACTTTATCCCATTCTTTGAACTATGTTGTTTGTATGGAAAGGGCTCTATAAATAAGTTATTATTATTATATGCTGTCTGACCTGCAGGTATTTTCAGCATCCTCTGCTTTTATCATTGAAGTTGGGTTAACTCTTACACTTGTTGCTAATTTCTGACGAGCGGTCTTTCACATGAAATCTTTCCGCAGATGCTGCCTCATCTGTTTCCTGCATTTTCAGTTTTAGTTTCAGATTTTCAGCATCTCATATTTTGATTATCAGTTGCTAACTTTAACCTTTATACTATCAGTTTGCATCTTTGATTATTTTCAAACGAGATCTCCCCTGTCTTTCTGTACTAACTTGGCTCAGAACGGAATTACAAACATTATACGAGGAACTTTTTCCTGTTCTTTGCTTTTACTCTGCATGCTGATCTTACCCTGGTATGTTTGATGGGACAGAACACAGAATTATTTCTTTAGAATTCACCAGCTTTGCACCTTCCTTGAGAGGATCAGGTGGGAAACCACACATCTTCTTGAGCATGTCCTGCAATTCAGTTTTGGTCACTCTCTCATTTGATCCCCATATCCTTAAAATCTGCTCCCAACTTATCCAGAAATCCTATGATATTAGCCTTAAGTATGCCTCAAGATTAACTGTCCACAGACCTCCGAGATGGAGAATTAAAAAAAATACCAGCTTCTGCAATAAGAAATATTCCATCCTTCTGGTCACAGATGGCAATCTGTTATCCGTTAAGATCAAGACACTCTATGTGGTGGAAACAGTCTCACAGTGTTAACTTTGCCAACCGTTTCCAGAGCCTTGTATCTTCATCAGTGCATTTCCTGTTATTTTAAACTCCAGTGAGTCTAAGACGATCATTAATTCCTGGGATTGTTTTCCAATCTAGTGATTCTATGTGGCCCTGGCTCTAAGCCACACACACACTGGCTTAGACACAGGGTACCAAAACTGCCCACTGCTCTCAATGAGGTCTCAGAAAAGGCCTGCATGGTCTCAGCAAGACTTCCTTAATTTTGTACTCTACCTCCTTTGAAATTGAGGCCAATGTTCTCTTTGACATCATTAATGCTTGCTGTACCTTGTGGGTCTTTTTCTGCATCATAAATTCACACATCAACATGCCTCTATACACCAACATTTTCTGGTTTTGTGCGATGGTATTATCATCATCGCATTATCCTTCCAATGAGGGAAAGTAAGAGGAGTGGATGACATATTTCGGTTTTTCAGATTCTGATTTATTTATCACATGCAAAACATACAATGAAATGCATTGTTTGCATTAACAGCCAATGCACTGAAGGGCGGAGAAAAGTCAAGATGGTGCTAAATGGCAATTCCTTTGCTTGCATCTTTGGAAACAGTTCTATTTCTATCTTGGATATCTCTTTCTTCCCTTTTCAAGGTTCCTTTGAAGATCCTGGCCTGGAGTTATACTCGGTCCTTTGCGGGAATGGGACCCGCTCTCAGGGTCTCACGGCTGGCCGCCGCTGTTTGATACCCCAAGGACGGGCCTTGAAGACTAGCATGCCTTCAGGGTGCCAGATTTTAATGGCTCTGGAGATTGGCTGATTCAAGGCTGGTGCCCCTGACTATGGTGTCGCGGGAGAACAAGGAACATTCAGAGCAGCCGGTTAGATGCCGTGGGCTGTGTGTCTGGAGACCTGAGCCCCGAGCCCTGGGGCCAACTCTCTGGGCGCAGAGCTCGGAAAAAGCGATGCAACAGACCAGTAACACCATAAATCAGCTAAGTCTCCCCTCTCATGGTGTAACAGGGGCACCTCTTTTTCCCTTATTGGGGAGAAAGAGAGCCTGTGATACGTCGAATTGCTGGGTGAACAAGTAGTCTCTGGGGTACTGCAAGTCTGTGTCTTAATGGATGCTTTGCTGCACGCTTGAGTGCTCGGTGGAGGGTGCCAATGCTTTTTGCTGTTGGGGGGGGGCGTTGTTGTCTTGTTGCTGTTTGTGTGTGGGAGGGGGAGTTGGGGGGGGCCTTGGGGTTCTTATGGTTAACTATCATTCATTCTTTGGGGCACTCCTCTGTTTTCGTGGATGGTTGCTGAAGAAAAAGAATTTCAGGATATATATTGTTTGCATCTCTCTGACATTAAATGTACCTATTTAACATCCACAGGTATACTGGGGGCAGCCTGCAAGTATCACCACGCACTCCGGCACCAACATAGCAAGCCCACACACACACACACACACACACACACACACACAGACACACACACACACACACACACACACACACACACACACACACACACACACACACACACACACACACACACACACACACACACCACTCCTCCCCCCATCTCCAGTCTCCAGTTCACAGGCTTCATCTCCCGGATTTCTGATCGACCTTCAGGCCCCAATCTTCAGTATTGATCCCCGGACTAGCCGATGAGCAGACCCCGAATTCCAGGCTTGAACTCCGGCCATGCCGACTCTCCACTCCTGTTTGCATGGACATCTGATCCAGTGAACCTGGGTCAGTCACCCTGGATGTTTATCGTCACCCTATCCACATCACTAGCCTTCAAGCACGGAGCAAGGCACAGACTTTGGATGTCCTTCACCCATGTCCACGTTGCTGGCCTACCAGCCTGGAGTGGAGGCCTCAACTCCGGACGTCCTTTGTGATGTCCACATCACTGGCCTTCAAATATCAAGCAGAGTCCTGAACTCTAACTCCTCCACAACCCTGTCCCTAAACCCTAATCTGGCCTTTAACTCACCACTTTACTGTCCCTAAACCCTAATCTTTCCCTGACTCCCCTCTCTGTCCCCAAAACCAGCTCTTACAAAATAAAAAATTAACCAAGTCTGAGTCACAATCTCGATGGAGACTGCAGCTGGGCACCATCTTGAAAAATAATCCTTTTAACCTTCTCCACTGATGAATAAAATCATGAACAATCTAAACTTGACCTCATTTCCATTTCTTGCCTGATTCCTAAGAACACCAATGTTATCCATAGACAGACCTATTTGTTCCAGTATTGTACCTTAGTGTAGTTTGATAGTTTCTTGATTAATAAAGGCCTCAAAGGTTATGGGGAGAAGTCATGGTCGATTGGTGGAGCAGACTGGATGGGCTGAATGGCCTAGACTGCTATTATGTATACGATGCAGAGTCAGGCCTGTTACTACCCCTGCTATTTCTTCTTCATCAGTCTGTCAGGGCTGAATATGTCTTACTTCATTCCGCCTCTGTGGCTTCTGACACCAAGATGGGACCCGCAGAGATGAAAGATGAGCTTGATTTGTCACATGTACGTCGAAACACAGTGAACGGCATTGTTTGTGTCAATGACCAACACAGTCTGACGATGTGCTGGGGCAGCCCGCGAATGTTGCCACGCTTCCTGCGCCAACATAGTATCCCCACAACTCACCAAACCGTAACCCATAGGTCTTTAGAATCTGGAAGGAAATTGGGGCACCCGGAGCAAATGAAGTGAACATACCGGCTCTGTATGGAGGGAACTGAACCCCTTTCTCCAGTGTTCTAAAGCTTCATGCTGTTGTGCTACAAGTGCTTGGAAGATGGCACCAGCGAACAGCGCTACCAAGGGGAAAGTCCTCAAGACGGTCGTGGAGCAACTCCTTTCATTTCTTTTACATCTTCTCTTTATTTCAGACGTGGTCCTGCTACTGCTGGAGCCTGAGATCTACCTTCTGACGGTGTGCTTTCCGGCCAATCGGGCGTTCCGAGAGGGTACCGCGGGGCTGTGAGCACAGCACGTGGCATGGAGGCCAGGAAGCCTGGAGATGGGGGGCCAACCCATGATCGACTCCTTCTCTCGCTGATCTCGCTAATTAAAGCGCTGAAGACTGAAATCATTAAGGTGCTGTCCACCAATTTCTTGCTCATTGCTGTTGGAGGAAGGCGTCTGTGTGTGACATTCTCTCTCCATCCTTCTCATCGCTGTCGGAGGTAGGTGTCTGTGTGTGATAGCCTCTCTCTCCGTCTTGCTTGCTGCTGCCGCCGAGGGAAGGCACCTGTTTCCAACGATCCCTCTCTCTCTCCCGCGATGCTGTTGGAGGATCGTGCCAGAGCAAGGATCAATCGCTGCGGTTTCCAGATTGGACTCACATTCTGATCTGTTCCAGTTTCTGGTCACTCCCTTTTTTGTTGCTAATTTGGGCCATTTTGGAATCGGGCTGGCCTGCAGATAATGGACACTGAGCTGGACTGCAATATGCCTTTTGGTTTTGAGTTTTATATCCCGTGATTTTGCTCGTTTTTTTGTTGCCTTTTGCGCATTTTTTTTTGCGCGTTGGGGGTTGATTTTTTCTTTGAAAGGGGTTCCATGGTTCTTTGTTTTGCAGTGGTCTGTGGGAAGATGAATCTCAGAGTTGTTATCCGCATACATACTTTGCTAATAAATGTATATTTACTCTGAAGCGGTGTTTGAAAAGTGGTGTGGTTGTAACACCATTGGTACTGGGTTTCTGGGTGTTCTTGTGCATGGACAAATGATATTTCTATCTGGTGAGTGATCGTGGGCCAGTCGTTCCCACAAATCAGAGGAAATAGCACTCTTTCCAAAAAGCATTTAAGAATATCCTTCAATCATTTCCCCTATCCACCTGGTAACCTCTTGGCACAATGGGGCTTGGTGATGGGTATCTATCTTGGAGTTTGTACTGGGTGTACAAAAGACTTGCAGGGCACATCACAGCAGACTGATTGTAATCAGACTCTCAGTGCTGGGGACGTTGGCCTGGGAGAGGACAGAATGGTTCACTTATCCTGCCTGTGGATTTACAAAATTTGGCATAGTCAAGATCAATGGTATCTCTCTCATGCATCAAATCAGCCATGTCTCAGAGGTATACAGGAGGTCAGTTATTACTTGGCTAGATAGAAAGTCTGGATCTTCAAATAAACCTCTTCTCAGGCGGCCAAAGTTGTGCTGGCAAAAGTGAACTTCATCATCAACATCAACATTCATTGAAAAACGAAAAGTGATCTAAATTTTCTGTGGTCTCATTATGCACCTTTGATATCAGTGGGCACCATTGCAAAGTGAAAGTGGGTCATATTAAGCATTTATTTTGATGATATTTAACGTAAGCCACACACTCTTTTTAGGAGCAACACACACAAAATGCCGGAGGAACTCAACAGGCCAGGCAGCATCTACGGATAAAAGTACAGTCAACATTTTGGGCCGAAACCCTTCTCT